>NC_041215.1:122986392-123042636 GCF_002837175.3 Physeter macrocephalus | reverse complement strand
TATGTATATGTATAGCTGATTCACTTTGGTATAAAGCAGAAACTAACACACCATTGTAAAGCAATTATACTCCAATAAAGATGTTAAAAAAATATATGCACCCCAATGTTCATTGCAGTACTATTTACAATAGCCAGGACATGGAAGCAAGCTAAATGTCCATCAACAGAGGAATGGATAAAGAAGATGTGGTACATATATACAAGGGAATATTACTCAGACATAAAAAGGAGAGAAACTGGGTCATTTGTAGAGTCGTAGATGGACCTAGAGACTGTCATACAGAGTGAAGTAAGTCAGAAAGAGTAAAACAAATATCGTATATTAACACATATATGTGGAATCTGAAAAAATTGGTATCGACGATCTAATTTATAAAGCAGAAGTAGAGACACAGACATGGAGAACAAACGTATGGATACCAAGGGGGAAAGGGGGAGGTGGGACGAATTGTGAGATTGGGATTGACATATATACCCTGTTGATACTCTGTATAAAATAGATAACTAATGAGAACCTACTGTAGAGTGCAGGGAACTCTAGTCTGTGCTCTATGGTGACCTAAATGGGAAGGAAATCCAAAAAAGAAGGGATATATGTTTACATATAGCTGATTCACTTCATTGTACAGTAGAAACTAACACAATATTTTAAAGCAATTATATTCCAATAAAAATTAAAAAAAATAAAACATATGCACACAAAATTGTGCACATATTCCAATGTTAAAAAAACACAATGCTAACAATAAAGTATTTTTAAATTAAGGTATGTACATTGGTTCTTTTGCTTCACACTTAATAAACTACAGTATAATGTAAACATAACTTTTACATGAAGTGGGAAACCAAAAAATTCATGTGACTCGCTTTATTGTGATATTCCCTTTATCGTGGTGGTCAGGAACTATGCAACCGAACCTGCAGTACCTCCAGGGTGTGTCTGTAAACCAGTAACCTAGTAAATAAAATGTCCTCTGAGTTATCTGAGTTGCTCTAGCAAATTAATTGACCCCAAAAGAGGGTTGTGGGAATCTCTGATGTATAGCCCATCGATCAGAAGCATAAGTGACAACCTGGCTTGTGACTGGCATGTGAAGGGGAGGGGCAGTCTTGTGGGACTGAGCCTCAACCTGTGGAATGTGATGCTATCTCTGGGTTGTGTCAGAACTGAGTTGAATTGTAGGACATCGATCTGGTGTCCAGGAATTTCTTGGTGTGGAAACTGTCCCCCACTCCACACATTGGAATTGGGTATCAGAACCTTTATCAGATCACTCACATTTGCCATCCTCCAGGGATGCAATATTGCTTGTGATTTATTTTCTTGGCCAGAGGAGGTCAGTTTCAGAGACTTCTACTTTGATTTCCCTTCTTTGAAAGCTCTTGACCCATAGAACAAGGTGTCAACGGCCAAATATGTCGATCTCAGTTATATATTTTGAGACTGGAGAAATGACATGAAGTGGGTCCAGTAGACCCAGTTTGACCCATTGTATGCCACATGTGGTCAGGATTCTACTTCTTACATGGCTTCTATATGCCCCGACTCTAACAGGGGGAGAGGCCTGGGGTATTTCATGTGTCTGGGTGTTAATTTCAATTCAGATCTTGTGTCCAACCATTCTTGAGATGTCTGGGTAGTCCATTTTCTCCAGGGTGCAGTTATACATAAATGGCTGTGGGTCCCTTTGCAGAAGGACTGGGGGAATCACCATTGTGTGTATTTGATGAGATGTTGCAGGTCCTTCTGAGGACCTGGCCACTTCATCAAGCAGCGGGATGCAGGTCGGAAAACTGGCTCAGGTCTGGGAACTGGGAAAGAGATTGTGACTGTTTATTGGGTAACTACCCCTAGCCTACTGGTAATCCACCCTTGATTTCTTCTGCTGGTACAAACTGAGTAGGATCTTTGTCAGTTGTCCATCTTTATTTCCCCCAGGACCCCTGTAGTCTCTTAGCCATCTCTATAACTTGCAGAGACTCCACACCAATTTTGCCAGCCCCCCGAGACCCCTCAGACTTTTGGCAGTTAAGTCTCATCACCAGACCACTACTGTTTTGGCATTCCATCATTTGATTGCTATCGGTGAGCCAAGTTCTGTAACAGCTTCTCCTACCGTCAGCCTGGACCTGCACAAGGGAACTACTGCTGAACTTCTTAGTGATGCTGGTGCCCCTCTCACCGGCACATTCTTGTGGCCTTGGTGTGTTTTGTGTCCTCTGGGTCCTCCCATGGGACATAATCATCTGGAGGGTCTTCTGGCCACTATGGACACAGTATAGGTCCTTTCCTCTTCCCTGAGCCTTTTAATCCCTTTCTCCACCGCAATTCTGTCCTTTTGGCATCAGCCATTGCTTTTTCATGTCTCTGGGACCATGCTAGAGTCATGAGTTAGCACCCTCTCCTGGGGTCATGGTCAAGGTAGTAAATCTTATCACTTGGGACAGAGAGATAGGATTCAATTGAGGCAACAAACTCTTCCTTATCCAATTTAATGTTCTGCCTCCTTAATCAAGCATTTTCAGAATTCAGCCCCCTGTGTACCTCCCCTGCTAGTGCACGATGACTTAGGCTTATGACTCCTTTGGGAGATAGCCCTTTCCTCCCTTATCAGGTCAGCACATCCCCAGCTGTGTGATGCTATGACTTAACCCTAGTTGTAAACCTAGTGGCCAGGATCCTGAGAGGGCACCCACTGATTCTGTTTCTATTACAATCTCTGTAGAACTTTCCTGAATTCCTAGAGTTGTTAGTGGCCTGGCTGTCTCTTTTCACAGGACCCTTTGCATCCTCTCCTGGAACACTAGTTACATGATGTAGTCTTCCCCGCTAGACTGTAAGCATTATGACATGGGTAGGAAAAAAACCTCCATTTTATCCACTAATGTATTCTCTGTGCTTAGTTTCATGCCTGACATGGATGTTTAATCATGTGTGGCTTGAATAGGTCTGTAATAAAGGCCAACATGACTGAGTGGTCACCATGGGCCGGGTTCTGTTTAAGTTCTTCCATGTGCCTTAGCTCCTTTAATCTTCATCTTAAGCCTCTAAGGTAGGAACTATTACTAATTCCTGTTTTGCAGAGGAGGTAGTTAGCCTGGTCTTCTCCTATATTCTCACCGCATCCTATACATTCCTCTGTCACAGTGATTATTGCACGTTTACCTTAAATTATTTTCTACCTTAGACTTTGAGCCGTATGTGAGTATGGAATCATAGAAATTCAATAATTTTTTTGGTGTGTATTTATGACTAAATGAATGAATAAATTAACGCCCAGAAATTAACAAGAGGAGTTGAAGCATTTTATAATTTCATTCTTTTTGTTGCAGGCATGTTGTATTAGATATTGTTCTTAATTCATTCATGCTGTTAAAGAAAGGTCAGATCTTTTAATTTGAAGTTCATTAAGCCATTACTGCACTCACCTTTACAATCATCTGTGACTAGTAAACAAGCAATATATTTTATAGAGCAGTATATTAGAAACTTTATTCCACATGAGGAACGTGCTTCTTTTATGTGTGCCCTCCTCCTCTTGCAAATGCAAATCAATTTTTTATGTCTGTCAAATACCAGCACACATTCCAGTGATTAACAGACCAGTGTTAATGTGATGAAAGAAATTAATTTTAGATGTGTTTTGAGTTTAGCAGTAATTTGTGTAAAAATAAGATCCTGCTGTGATTCAACTATTTCCTACCAATCTGAACTTTGCTGCCCTGGAAAACGTGTTATTGGCCCATTTATCATAGATCACAGCTCATTATTTCAAGGGCTGACAAGTGTCTCGTTGCACATTTATTAGGGAACTGAGCCTTGATCATATCTGTGGTTTTAAGGGTTTCTGTCCTATTAGATTTGTGACGTTTTTTACAGAAGAATTTTAAAAGGGAAAAATCTCCCAGACCTGGAGACGAAAGTATGATAATTTTATAGAGTATTAAAAAAGAGTTATAAGGACTCACCTACATAAAAAATATGGCTCCTGTTTTATTTCTACGTTCTGATGAGCAAACTCAGGTTTTTTGATTCCATTCAGTAGTTCTAAGCACAATTATATTTTGAGGTTATAAAACTTGATACTTTCTAGAAAATTCACAGCACTTGCTTTTTTTCTTTTCTTTTAAGATGAAAGAGGGGAAATAATAAGTTAGAAACACAAAATTAGGAACAAATCTACATTGCCAAAAACAGTACTTTCAAAATGTTGCACTTCTTAAACATTTTTTCTTTAATTATTTCAACAATATTTGAGCCTTACCATGTAACTGTCACTGTTCTGAGTGCCTTGGATATATCAATGAAGCTTCAATTATATGCCTGGGGAAGCTTACATTCTATTGAGTAGACATCAAACAATAAGCACAATATATAATCAAATTACGAAGTGTATTAGAAGGTGCTAAATGCAAAGGGGAAATTAATGAGATCAGAAGGAACAGGGGTCCTGGGGAAAGGTCTGCAATTTTATTTATTTATTTATAAATATTTATTTATTTATTTATTTATTTATTTATTTTGGCTGAGCCAGGTTTTAGTTGCAGCATGCAGACTCTTAGTTGTGACATGCATGTGGGATCCAGTTCCCTGACCAGGGATCGAACCCGGACCCCCTGCATGGGGAGCACGGAGTCTTACCCACTGGACCACCAGGGAAGTCCCAGGTCTGCAATTTTAAATGACAAAATTGCTTTTGATGAGATGCTGACATTTGAGCTAAGATTTAGAGGGAGGGAAGTAGGACTTAAAGATATCTGGAGAAGCGTTCCAGATGTAAGGAACAACTAGATCCAAGGTTCCAGTTTAGGTCTGTGTCTAGAATGTTCAAGGATAAGCCAGGAGGCCAGTGTGGGAGGAAGAGAGTCATCAAGAAGGAAAATCGTAAGACATGAACTCAGAGAGGGACCCCTGGAGCCAGATCATACAGGGTCTTGTGGACCATTATAAGGACTTTGGCTTTTACTCTGAGGCAAAAGGGGAACAAATGAATTTAAGCAAAGAAATAACATGATCAGTCATGAGGATGACATTGCTAGGTTAAGAATAGAGTGTAGATACAGGGGGACCAGTTAGGAAACTTGAAACAATTCAGGTAAAAGATGATGATGACTCAGACCAATATAATGATAGTGGAGGTGATTAGGAGTCAGCATAATTTGGATATAATTTAAACGTAGAAACAATGGACTTTCTGACAGATTTAGTATGAGATGTGAAGAAAACGAAAAAATCAAGGATGAATCCAAAGTTCGTGTCCTGATCAAGTAGCAGGATGGAGCTACCATTAATCGAGATGGGTAATGGCACAGGTGGAACAGGTTTGGGGTGGTGGTGGTTGTAGTGGAGGTCCAAAGCTCAGTTTTGAATACATTAAGTTATCTATTATCTATTAGACGTTCAAGTGAAGATGTCAAGGAATGACCCAGACAGAAGAAAGAGCCTTGTAAATGATCAGTACATAGAGATAGTAATTTAAGCCACGAGACTGGTTGGGATCACCTATAGAGTGATGCAGATTCAAATGAGACGAATTTCATTTTGTATTTATATTTTAGAGTTGACATGATTATTAAATAGCCTAATACACAACAAGTACAACTGACATAAGCAGGTTTAGAAACAAATACATTGATTCTTGGGAAGTTGATGACACCTGTTGAGAACAGAATTGCATGGCAGCCCACTGGGTACTTAGTACTGGTACTTAGAGGGGATGGAGAGTGTTGGTTAATCTGGAGAGTTGGTTAAGAGGAGAATATTTAGGAGGGTTTTTACTCTATTGATGTAAATAAGCAAAGAACGAGAATAGGAGTTAGAGTCAACTCCTTCATTGGACTGCTTCTTCTAATCTCTATTCCATGACAAACCCAGGCAGAGTCAGGGCGTGTCCTGGTTATCATGTATTTGGCCTCCTACTCTCTGTCCTTCTCTAACTTCCAGAATGCATGACCTACATTCCCTTGCATCCTGGCTTCCAGGTGGGTTTTTTAAGGGGAGGGCCCTGTGGGAGACTGAGGGATCAAAGAGGGAAGTCTGGAGGATTTATCCCTCTTGCTTTGTTGCAGTTCACTCAGTGACTATAATCCAAGCTCCTGTTACCTGTTGCACCATTTCCTCCCCTTCCCCCCTCAGTCCTAGGGCTGGTATTGGCTTCCTGCTGCTGATAGCCCTTTGGGGCTCAATATTCATTGACCACATCCTGTAAAATCCCTTCATTACATTTTCTTTGTTAAACTCTGAGAATGCCATCTGTTTTTTTGTTGGCACTCTGACTCATACTGAGCCTGGGGAATGGCTCAATAGAGTTGCTTTAAGACACATAGTTTACAAGCTAATAAATACAAATTCCTACTTCCTCTTCTGTCTTTCTCCTAGTATTTCCCCACTGGTTCACCTGACCAGCAATCAAGGAGAAGTCACTAAGGAATTGTTCATTAATTTGAGAAAAAATAGTTGACAAAAATATGATTCTTATTATTATTCAGGAAGATATATAGACTTTGTAGATAATATTTATTACTTGAGTTCAACAATAAGTGTCATCCAGTTATTATCTCAGGAACAGATTAAAAATGAAGCTCCAAAGTGCCATCTCAGCTTACAAATTTATGAGGAAGTAATTCTAGAATGTTGTTCCGTATTACTTCACAAATAGTCCAGTGTATGAGAGTCTGCAATAATCAACAACCACCATTCTTTTATTCATTCAATAAACTTTGATTGAATATCTTTTATGTGCCAGCTACAAAAATAAATACAACATAATTATTGCCTCAAGGATTTTACAGTCTTAAGAGAGCTATAGCAACAGATAGTTCCTAAACAGCGTGATAACTGCTTTGATTGAGGAGAATGCTGCAACACAGAGAAGCATTAAACAAGAGAAATCAAGAAAGGCTTCCCAGAAGAGGATGCTTGAGATGAATGCTGAAGGGTGAGTAGGAGTTAGTTAAGGAGAGAGGTTGGAGGACAGGAGCTTAGGAAGGACACTGGAGAGGCTGGAGATATAGATTTTGAAATCTATAACATATGAATAGATGTGAGTAAAGCCAGGGATGTAGACAAGCTCTCCAATGGAAGGGATTAAGAGCAGAACCAAGGAGGACTTCAATATTTGTAGGTTGGGGGATATAGAGAGAAATAAACATGGGGATAAAGCTGAGAAGGAGCTAGCAGAGAGGCTGGAGGATAACCAGAATAGAAGAGTGTCATGTAAAGGAAGAATTTAAAGAGTAAACAATGGCAGTTACAACTTTAAAATCAAGGAGACTGGACTGGGGAAAGTTCCTTGTATTTGGCAATTTGGTGGTGTATGTTCACCTTTTGGGGGGTAGTTTGAATAGTGTGAAGTTAAAGAGGGGGATACAGTGCTTGGAAATCAATATTTTGAGGGGATTGATTGTGAAGGGAGTGAGAGAGACAAGGAGTAGCTAGAAAAGAACACTAGGTCATTCAGGAATTTTCTGTCTCTATGTTCAGAAATACATAAATACGTTTAAATACTTTGAGACAGAAGACAATAGAGGAGGAGAAGGTAAACATAGAGGATAAGGAGGAAATTATGATGAAACAGATCTGTTCTCACCCTGAAGGAGAAGAAAGGGAATATTATCACAGGCATGGACAGAGGACCTCCCTCAGTTTCAAGCAACAAAAAGCCAACTCAACTTAGCTTAACCCTAAGAAACACCTAGGTTTACCTAACTGGGAAGTCTCAGGACAGGATCCAGGGGGTTATCAAATAGTGTCACCTCTATTTCTCCATTCTATTTGACTTAATTACTGTATATGCTGTCTCTCTATGGAGAAAGTTGTTCTTTTTCTTCTTATTTAATTTTCAGATACAGACTATTCAGCTGTTGTATCCCTAGTCTCTAGCCTCCACTTCTTCACACACAAACACACAAACATAATTCAAACACACAGACACGTTTCTATGTGTTTTATATATGTAGTATATGTTTATGCATATGCACATTTACATATGTGTGTGTAATCTCATCAGGACATTTTCGGTAATTTACTAGACTTTTTAGAATTATTTAGGTACTTGGGAAGGTTTGTCAGGCAGAAAATTGAAGTTTTTTTTTTTTTTTTTTTTTTTGTGGTATGCGGGCCTCCCTCTGCTGCGGCCTCTCCCGTTGCGGAGCACAGGCTCCGGACGCACAGGCCCAGCGGCCATGGCTTACGAGCCCAGCCGATCCACGGCACGTGGGATCCTCTCAGACCGGGGCGTGAACCCGGTTCCCCTGCATCGGCAGGCAGACGCGCAACCACTGCGCCACCAGGGAAGCCCTTGAAGTATTTTTAAAAGGACATCAAATGCATTTATATTATAGTTAAAAATGTCTGAAGGTATACAATTAAGTTTGCAAATTGGAGTACATTTATTCAGAGCCTCTACATTTTTTAAACTTATAAATAAAATAAGAATAATAAGTTAAACTGAAAACTTAAGAAAAAAAAAGTGTAAATTTAATACATTGAATGTTAATGTATTAACCGAAGCACATCTCTGGATAGTCTTTTCTGCACACAAAAACAGCTTTGGAGGGCAGCAGATGCTTACATTATATGCAGAAACTTCTTTTTTGCTGAAATCCCAGCCACTCCATTGTCAGCTTCAGCCTATCTCTGGACTTCCTGTTAGAAAAGAAAAATAAGACTCAGTTTATTGGAGCCATTTGTAAGTTGAATTTTTATTATGCTGGCTTTCTTCTAGTTCTTATTTAATCTTCAGATACAGGGATCTCTGAGTCCAGATATCATAATACCTACCCTAGTGAGCAATTGCAGAATTGAGAGGCAGGACAGAAAAAATCCCAGAAGCACCCATTTCCACCCCCAGGCTCAGCCTTTGAATCTCTTCAACAGTATCTTATGCAAGAGGCCATCTAGTCCCTGTTTGAACAGCTCCAATAACGGGAAGTACAGTACCTTGATAGAATCTTCTCATTTTTGGATAACTCCAAAATTTAGAGGTCTTTCTTAAATTAGGCTGAAATATGCCTTTCTGCCTTTTCCCTCCAATCGTCTTCAGTTTTCCTTAGGACCTCCCCCCTGTAGCAGCGGCTTTGGAGTTCTAGGTTTTTTCTTCTTCTTCTCTCACTTCCACTGCTATTTACATGACATTGAGCACACCCTTCTTTTTTTTTTTGGCGGGGGGTACGCGGGCCTCTCACTGTTGTGGCCTCTCCTGTTGCGGAGCACAGGCTCCAGACGCGCAGGCTCAGCGGCCATGGCTCACGGGCCCAGCCGCTCCGCGGCATGTGGGATCTTCCCGGACCGGGGCACGAACCCGTGTCCCCGAACCCGTGTCCCCTGCATCGGCAGGCGGACTCTCAACCACTGCGCCACCAGGGAAGCCTGAGCAGACCCTTCTTGATGCATAGTGTTTAGAATTGAACACAACACTCCCTGTGTGATCTGAGAAGCCCAATCTAGAGCCAGCTATTGCCCCTCAGTCTTCACTTCGGCCACCCTATTTTTAATACTGTTTCCCCATTGAATCTCACCTTGTCCTTCGTTCCTGTCTGAAATCTTTGGCTTGGAAAATTTAGAAGCTTATAAAAGCCAAATAGTTTACTTCCCTGAATCTCCTTATGCTGATCCCCTTCCTCATTTTAACTGGTTTTTATACCAAGGGCTGCTATTATTTCTATTCAGATTTGTGGCTAAAGTTGAGACTGAATTCTTAGAAATAATAGATCTGTGAACCATTTAGAGCTGAGTCTGTGAAGGCCTTAAAACTGAGGGCAGGGGAAAAAAGAAAACACTTCCTTTTCTATACTCTTAAGCTTGAAAAGCTCAGAAATGTCTTTGTTACTACATTAAAAATCCCTGCTTTGGGGATGGAGGGTTCAGACCTAAGCATCACTTGAAGAATCCTTGCAAAGTTTATGGTTCTGTTAAAAGAATATGCCATGCATCAGAGTATTTTCCACACTCATTTATAACCAGAAGTCATACTGATGTAAAAAAATAAATATGTAAAATCAGAAAGCTACAAAGGAAATATGAAATTTAACCTTCAAAAGAATGCAGATGGTGAGCCACTGGATGGTTATTTGCTTTACCTATTTCTTCTGGGAAAAATATATTAAATGGAGTAGAACTGCTCAAGGAATAGATGCTGGTGAATTTGCCTTGGGTTGATGCTCTCTATATTTGGTTACGATTATGTATTTATCTGTTTCAACTGTCCCTCTTAGCTCATCATTGTTCAGGTCTTTCAGGAAATTAGGTCTTCCTAAGGAAGGATCTAATGACCACATTCACTAAAGGAAAAGTAATAGAATTTTTGCTGACTGATATTTTTCCCCTCACTATTAATGCTTCCTTATGATGGTAATGAAAACTTTGAAATATTAACTCGGTTAAATGTTTTATGGTGAGAAAGAATTACCATTTTATAGAAGTTGAAATTCTGGCCCTACAAGGGTTTTAGTGTGTTGGCAAAATCAAGAAAGGTGGTAAAAGAATCAATGAATGAAACACAAATCTCAAAGTGCAGACTTTGGAGCAATTTTTAAAAGACATATTTTCTTCTGATTAACTCTCTTTTTCCCAGAAGCAAAGAGGATGTCCTCTGATGGGACAAGGCAGCCAGGACAATCCATCATCCTTAATAATACCACTAATAATAAGAAAGCCATTTTCAGGCTCTTTCGTTTTAATTAGATGCCGGGTAACTATCATCATAGCTCATTCCAGTCTTTCTTCAAGAGCTTATATATTATACTTTTGTGGAAATTGAAGCCATTTTATAGACAATGGTTTAATGTCATTTTGGCTAAAGCATGCAACTTTTATATATTATTCACTCAGGGAGGAATTTTTTAATTTTTAATTTTGAGATATGAGTGAGCCTGCCCACAAGAACAGATCAGGGGTGTTAATAGACCTCTGGTAACCTGGCCAGTCACAAACATAAGGTTTATTTTGGTAGGTATCAGAAGCCTTCAATAGCTTGATGTTGGTAAGGGCTATAGGTTTCCTCCCCTACAGCTTTGCAACCACGTGGTAAAATTACTGAAGTTTTCCGTTTATGCAAGCAATTATCAGCAAGCAGCCACAAAACAACCATTTGTTTTGCTCTTGTAAGGTCAGTGAAATCCCATTCTCTTTCCTTCAGTCTGTGTCTTTCATTGTATCACGCCATCTGGTAGCAAGTTCCCTGAATGAAAGGTTCTCTGGAGGCAGATTCAACACTATTCAGCTAATTCATCCTTCCTACCCCCTTTCCTTCCTTCCTTCCTCCCTTCTATTTTTCCCTCTTTTCTTTTCCCCACTTTCTCTCTCTCTTTCAATAAGTATTCGCTGAATGACTACTTGGAGAGTCAGAAGACCTGGGTCGGAAACAAACCATTACTATTTTACTAGCGTTAGGGTGACCAACAGTCCTGATTTGCTCGGGATTGAGGAGTTCCCCAGGACCAGGAACTTTCTGTACTAAAATAGGAACAGTTCCAGACAAACTGGCATGACTGGTGACTTTAGTTATAATCCTGAATTATTTAATTTCTGAAGCTTTGGCTTCTTGTCTTTAAAACAGGAAGTGATAATACCTACCTAACAATGTTGTAGTGGAAAACTACTAACAGTCCATACAAAGTGCAGTACAAACCTTCAGTTATATAATAAATAAGTCACAGGGATGTAATAATAATAGTAAAAGGCCAAAGTGCATTAAACATGTTGTGATGATGTGGAGGACACTTCATTTTCTTGGTATCAGATTTCTCCCCTAAGAAAAGGCTGGCTGGTTGGATGAATAATTTGATAGGCAGCTAAGGTAGAGCTATAATGGCCTGCATGCATGTGTGAGGGGAAATAGATGGCACCTAAACTGTCTCCAAGGGGTATCTGGTGGGATAGCAGCCTGGTTTTGTCTTGTTGAGTGGACTTCATGCCGAGGGCCTGGATAAGAGACTAACAGAACTAAAATGTCTAATGTGGAAATGTATGAAGCCTTGTACTATGTGTGATATATTTTTTCATCTTTCTGAGAAATCCTTTCTAAAATATATATATACATATATAATTTCCTCATGTGTTTGCAGTTATGTCTTATTTTCGGTTGTGATAGAGAACAGAGTCTAGCATCAAGAAAAGCACAGGACAAGAACATAGGCTGCTCTCTGAAGGATAATAGTGGTATCTACCCACTTCATGATGTTACCAAGTCCAAGCTCATACCGCTCACTGAACGACACGCCAATCAATGGAGAGAAGAGTTGTTGTGGTAAAATAGCGACTTTATTTGGAAAGCCAGCAGACTGAGAAGATAGTGGACTAGTGTCCCAAAGAGTAAGAATTCAAGCTTCTTTTATATTAAAAGGGGAGGGGGGTGTGGCCGGTCATTGCAGGAATCCTTTGTTCTTGCAGCTGTCCAGGTAGGTCTGGTTACAATGTCCTTGTAAACCTCCAACAGGACAAATGTTACTCTCTGTTCTGCAACTTTTTATCTCTGTATGAATGGAAAAGTGTTATACCTTTAAAGGTCAGAACCTTGAGAATGGGCTATCATGTATATATCAATATCAGGCCACAGGCAATATACTTTTATAAAGGTATAGAGCCCACACGACTAAGCACAGCAACAGAGCACAAAGGTTAGAGATAAAGGACTAGATCCAATATGCGGTCAGGTTTGTTCTTCTGTTACAGTGGGCTTGTTAGGATTAAATTGTCTTATGTGTATATGTGACAGGACGTCTAGAGAAAATTCACATTTAAAGTATCCTGTATTTTGTAGTTTTTTCTGTATTATTATTATTATTAGAATAGCCTCTTCTCAATGAACACTAACTTCCTTTTCCCTCCTTTAGTCTTGGGCCTTGCTTCCACTCTCTGCTTTATCTGTTTTTAATTAGCTCTCAGTGTTGGATTAAAATCTAGAAACGGTTGTTGCAGGAACCTCAAAAATCTTGGCTAATGTAACCCTCATCTATGCTGGAAATACTGCCTCTTTCTGGCTCAGCAGGTTCCTGATAAAGTCTTTCCCCCGTGGGGACCAAGCTGGTTATTCTCTGAGGCCCCATTTTCACTTTTTCAGAATTCCCAAGGCTTAGTCTCAGAGGTAGCTGGATCTAATATCTTTTTATAACTGATTGATTCTTTTTTTCTGAAGTGGAGGAGAGGGGATAAAAAAGACATTTGGTAAAGGTACACCAGCTGACATGTAGCACAAGAAAAATAAGTAATTTGGGGTAGTTATTGGTAACCTGGATGGAAGCGAAGTCTTTTGATCTCCAAGATTTCATAGGTCAAGATTCCACGCTCCAAACCTCATGAATAATTGAGGTAATTACACAGATAGTTCTGTAAGAAACCTCACTTGATTTATTCAGCTTCTGGTTGTCTCACTTCTGGGTCATTCATTCAGAACTGCTTCTAGATAAAATTGACAGCTTCAATTACCCAAACCCTAGATCTGTGGATTGATGCCTATAAATCTGAGTAATTTGACGGGCAGCTCTTTGAGTCAAACCCAGGATATATTGTGATCATGTAAGAGTCTCAAATGTTTTCATATCCTACCCCAAACTCCCCTTGTGCAACGGCTAAGTTATCACTACACGGTTCCATAATGTTACTGTTGAGAGCTTAAATACTGGTGAGTAAATCATGCCCAACCAACAATACAAGGTCAAGCTAGATCTTTCATGGGACCCTATGTTAGCATTGGTAGATATGACCTCTGGGGACAGGAGACACAAATACTATTTGGAAAAAATAAATTTAGGATAATATCAGAAAGGAAATCTATCTAAACAATGCCTCCTACTGAATACACTTTTTTTTTTCTGTGCTTTGTAGCATAGTAGCTAAGGATTCTTGCATAGAATTGGATGAAGTTTCTCATAGATCCATGTTTTTCAGTGTTTAATATAGATGAAGTATTTTGGAGCCATAAAAATTCTCTTTAAATATTAAACTTAGTTCAATGGTCAGGATAGTTTTCTCTGCTGTGTTGAAAATCAATCTGACCACTCATGCATGCCTAAAGTCAGAATTTATGACATCCCAGTTAAATATGGAAACACAAGAAAAACATAGAATTATCGTATGATCCAGGAATCCCACTCCTGGACACATATCTGGTGGAAACTCTAACTTGAAAAGATACATGCACCTCAGTGTTTACAGCAGCAGTATTTACAATAGCCAAGCAAGATATGGAAGCAACCTAAATGTCCATTGACAGATGAATGGATAAATAAGATGTGGTAATATATATATGTATGTATGTATATGTGTATATATATATATATGTATATACAATGGAATATCTCTCAGGCACAGAAAAGAATGAAATAATGCCATTTGCAGCAATGTGGATGGACCTAGAGATATCATACTAAGTGAAGTAAGTCAGAGGAAGACAAATATCATATGATATTACTTGAATGTGGAACCTAAAACAATGATACAAATGAACTTATTTACAAAAGAGAAATAGAGTTAATC
Source organism: Physeter macrocephalus (assembly GCF_002837175.3). Classification (NCBI taxonomy): domain Eukaryota; kingdom Metazoa; phylum Chordata; class Mammalia; order Artiodactyla; family Physeteridae; genus Physeter; species Physeter macrocephalus. Next base: position 123,028,158 of record NC_041215.1, on the reverse strand, counting down.
AAGGACATAGAAAACAAACTTATGGTTACCAAAGTGGGAAAGGGGGAGGGATAAATTTGGAATTTAGGATTAACAGATATAGACTATTACATATAAAATACATAAACAGCAAGGACCTACACAGGGAACTATATTCAGTATCTTGTAATACCCTATAATGGAAAAGAATCTGGAAAAGATATATATCTGTATAACTGAATCACTTTTCAGTACACCTGAAACATTGTAAATCAGCTATACTTCAATAACAAAAGAAACACAGAAGAATCTAAGTTCTTCCTTACAGAAATAAGTATTTGTATATTTTTTGTTATATGAAGTTATATAAAGAATGGGGCTAGTGCTTTTTATGTGTAAAAATGTATCTATACTCAATAGTATTTATTTTTTATTCTCAACCACTTTTTAATAAAATCTTACATAGTAGTTTCTCTCACATAATAGTTCTAATGCTTATATCTTTTTTAAAATTAAAACTTAATTTTTAAGAGTGGTTTTAGGTTCACAGCAAAATTGAGGGGGAAGTACAAAGAGTTCCCATGTACACCCTTCCCCCGCACATGCACAGCTTCTCACATTATCAACGTCTCCTACCAGAGTGGTACATTTACTACGATTGATGAACCTATATTGATACCTACATTGTTCTATGGGTTAGGAAAAACATATAAGGACATGTATCCACTATTAGAATATCATACAGGATATGTTTACTGCCCTAAAAGTCCTCTGTGCTCTGCCTGTTCATCCCCTCAAACCCTGCTTGCCCTGCCCTGGCAAGCAGTTTTGCCTTTTCCAGAATGTCATATAGTTGAAATCATATAGCAAGTAGTCTTTTTCAGATTGGTTTCTTTGACTTAGTAATATGAATTTAAGGTCCCTCCATGTCTTTTCATGGCCTAATAGTACATTTCTTTCTGGTGTTGTATAATACTCTATTGTCTGGATGTACCATGTTTTATTTATTCACCCACTGAAAAGCATCTTGATTGCTTCCAAGTTTTGACAATTATGAAAAAGCTGATATAAACATCCATGTGCATTTTTTGTGTAGAAGTAAGTTTTCAGCTCCTTTGAGTAAATATCAAGGACACAACTGCCAGATCATATGGTAACTGCCAAACTGTCTTCCAAAGTGGCTGAACTATTTTGCATTCCCACCAGCAATGAATGAGTTTTTTATCCACATCCACATGCCAGCATTTGGTGTTGTCAGGGTTTTGGATTTTGGCTATTCTAATAGATGTGTAATGGTATCTCATTGTTTTAATTTGCATTTCCTTCATGACATATGATGTGGAGTATCTTTTCATATGCTTGCTTGCCGTTTATATGTCTTCTTTGGTGAGGTGCCTGTTAAGGTCTTTTGCTCATTTTCAAATTGAGTTGTTTGTTTTCTTAGTGTTGAGCTTTAAGAGTGCTTTTTATATTTTGAATAATGGTCCTTTATCAGATGTGTCTTTTGCAAATATCTTCTCATAGTCTGTGGCTTGTCTTTTCATTCTGTTGACACTGTTTTTCACAAAGCAGAAGTTTTTAGTTTTAATGAAGTCCGGCTTACTTTGGTGTTGATTCTAAAAAGTCATTGCCATACCTAAGATCATCTAGGTTTTCTCCTACGTTATTTTCTGGGAATTTTATAGTTTTGCATTTTACATTTGGGTTTGTGCTCCACTTTGAGTTAATTTTTATGAAGGGCATAAGATCTGTGTCTAGATTCATTTTTTTGCATGTGGACGTCCAGTTGTTCCAGCACCATTTGTTGAAAAGACTGTCTTTGTTTCATTATATTGCCTTTATTTCTTTGTCAAGGATAAGTTGACCATATTTATGTGGGTCTATTTCTGGGTTCTCTATTAAGTTTCATTTATCTATTTTCCTATTCTTAAAAAAAAATTATTTATTTATTTATTTATTTGGCTGTGTCAGGTCTTAGTTGGGGCATGCAGGATCTTTCGCTGTGGCACCCAGGCTCTTCGTTGCGGTGCACGGGCTTCTCTAGTTGTGGCACGTGGGCTCCAGAGCACATGGGCTCAGTAGTTGTCACACACGGGCTCTCTAGTTGTGATGCGAGGGCTTAGTTGCCCCAAGGCAGGTGGGATTGTAGTTCCCTGACCAGGGATTGAACCCGCGTCCGCTGCATTGGAAGGCGGATTCTTAACCACTGGACCACAAGGGAAGTCCCTATTTTCCTATTCTTTTGCAATAGTATCTTTTATTTTATTAGAAGACACATTTTTGTTGCATACCCCTCTCCTTTTATTCCCCTACCCCCAAACAAAGGCAAACAACTTGTGTATGAAGAAATTTCCTTTGCTATGGAAAACTAAAGTTCTTTTAAAAAGCAAACTGGAGATGATAAAATGTATTTTGGGGGACTTTTATTTCTGAAAGGAACATGATTTTATCAAGGGCTCCACAATCAATACTGATAAAAATGAAACTCCGGAGATTAATTTGCCTGACAATTCAATGTGGAAATAATATAAATCTTTCTCCTTTCATTAGGAAGCTGCATAACTCAACATGCTTATCAATACTAAAAACTACGAAGCGTTAGTAGAATGAGAAGACATGCCACAGATTGGAATATAGTATTTTCAAAAGGCACATCTGATAACGGGCTATTTTCCAAAATAATACAAGGAACACTTAACACTCAACAATAAAAGGTACAACTTGATTGGAAAATGAGCAAAAGAACTGACTAGACAATTCTCACCAGAAAGATGTACAGATGGCAATTAAGCATGTGAAAAGATGTCCAACCTCATGTGATAAGGGAAATGCAAATTAAAACAACAGTGAGATACACTGCACACCTATTAAAATCCAAAACACTGACAACACCAAATGCTGACAAGGATGTGGATCAAGAGGAACTCTCATTCATTGCTGGTGAGAATGCAAAATGGTACAGTCACTTTGGAAGACAGTTTGGCAGTTTTTCAGACAACTAAATGTGAAAAACAACATTCTCTTTAGTGAGCTATATTTTGGCTGGTATTATACTATAAACTTAGGATATTTAATTAATACTAATTACCCTAATATATTGAAAGAGATTTGTAAGCAACAAAATATGTTTTTATCTGTATTCTTCTGCCTTCCATTCTATTCTTCCTTTTTTCCTTTTCCTCCTCTTTCATGATAAAGCTAAATTTTCAATGCTTTAAAAAATGTGAATATGCATGTTTGCATTTTATGTTAAGAAATGAGCCCATCCAAAATCTCAAGAGAAAAATCTGCTTGTTGATGATTTCTTAACCAGAAGTACCTATAAATATGCATACTTTTCAGAAGGCTCATGTTTTGCATTTTATGTATTCCTAAACTAAAATGACATATTGAGAATGGATGCAAATAGTTCATCTAATGAACAAGTCTGTCCTCTCTTGAGTATTGTGAGAATAATCAGGGAAATGACCAATTACCTTGGATTAACATTACTCTGAAAGGATGGGTAGTCTTTGAGTGCATATGTGCACATATTTATCAGGAGAGGAGAATATAAGTAGCCTGAGTCTAATTTGTCTTTTACTAAAGAATATGAATAAATGTTTTAGACTTTTCAACTGTTTTACAAACTGCAAGTTATGACTCATTAATGGGTCATAAGATCAACTGCATATTGCAACCGGTATTTTTTTTTAAAGATAGAATAGAAACTATCAGAGTATATGGCACTTAGGAAGGGAAAGTACTATTACATGAAACTTTAGTTTCAGGATTATTTCTTAAGGTATAAATTATATATTTACTTATTATGGCTTGAAAGTAAAATAGATTGAGAACCACTGTTTTAGACCACTTGCCTCTCCCTTTAGCCTTTAAGAATAAAAAGCAATAGCAACACCAAAGTCTTAAAATTATCCAGTTGCCCTTCCCTCCTAAGTACTCCCAGTACTTCATGAATGATATGATCTCACTTATGGTGACAACGGTCTTGTAAACTATGCAGAGAGCAGCTGCCACAGAAGGGAAATGGAAACCCATGAGAGACTCCTCTGAGGGCTGCATGTGAGCTGGCCAGAAAGCCTTTAATGGATGTGCATTAGAGTGAAGGAAGAGATGGAGCTAATCATCCCACCTTCTCCTTAATTGCATGCAGGTCTCTCCACCTCCTGTCCAAAGTATGTGTTCAACATTTTAAATAAATCCAAACATCTGGTACAAGAAATATCTAAGCTCAACCAGAAGCCAGAGAGAAGGCTGGAGATTCAAGTGTGTATAAGTACAAAGTAGGTTTGGATTCTGCTCTAGTAGATCTTAGAATGAGCTTTTTTGTGAAGCTTCTGAGGTCTGAGGATGATCACTAATGTTTAAGTGAGTGTTATCTTCATGGACGTTTAATTTATCAAGAGAGGAGAAAGACAGTTGTGTGGCATTCATTGGGCTCTGGATTGGAGTATCTCACTGGGGCTTAGGCTGCTCAGCAAAACTCATGAGATGTTTCAAACAAAGAAGACACTCACCCATAAGGATGATCATTTCTCAGCTGCCTCCGTAACCCACCGCCTAGCATTTAAGTCTTCTGTGAATGTTAGGTTGATTCCCCAAATAGATGGTTTGCTCCTTAAGGGTTCATAGCTCATATTTCATTCATAGCACCCCAATTTGACAAACTCTGGCACATCTTTAAATAAATGGTTGGTGTTTTCTGGTGAAAGAACACCCAGGATCAATAAATAACTGGTACTCCATGGTAGATGCTGAACAGAAGAGAGGGGCAAAGCAAAGGAAGAGTAATGCAACCGTCATTTGTTGAGTGCTTGTTACACTCTAGGCACTTGACATGCTAAGGGTCGGAGCACCCAATTCCACAGTAGGGAGGGGTTTTCCCCACACCGACAAGCAATGCTCCAATACCAGCTGTGTGCCCCATAATTCAACTCCATTCTGACACTATCTACCTGGACACAGTGTCAGATCCCACAGGTTAAGGGCTCAGTCCCACGAGACTGTCTCCCTCCCCCATTTCAGACACCAGTTGCAAACCCAGTTATCAACTGTGCTTCTGACCTACAGGCTATAGATCAGAAGTTCCAATGACCTCCTCCTTGCATTCGGTTAATTTGCTAGAGCTATTCACAGAACTCAGAGAAACATTTAACTTACTAGATTACTGGTTTATTATAAAGGATATAACTCAGGAACAGCCAGATGGAAGAGACACATAGGACAAAGTATGGGGAGGGGTTGGAGCTCCCATGCCCTCTCCAAGCACACACTCTCCCTGAATCTCCACACATTCACCAACCTGGAAGCTCTCCGAAGCCCAGCCTTTTGGGTTTTGGGGGAGGCTTTATTACATAGGCATGGTTGATCAAATCACTGTTTCAACCTCCAGTCCCTCTCTGCTCCCTGGGGGTTGAAGTGTGGGACTCAAAAGTTCCAACCCTCTAATCACATAGTTGACTCCCTTGGGAACCAACCCCTCCCCTCCCCATCGGATTAGGGGAAACCCAAAAGGCCTCTTTATATCTCTCACCACTTAGGAAATTCCAAGAGCTTTTAGAAACATTGTGCTAGAAGTGGGGGTGAAGACCAAATATATATTTCTTATCATAAACCACAGTACCTATCTCACATGCATTATCTCCCCACAACCCTTTCCTGTGGGTATTGCAATTATCTCCACTTTACAAAGAAGTAAATTGAGACTCAGAGGGGTGAAATAATTTGCCCCAGCTCACACAGTGACACAGTGGCCAAGCTGGGATTCCAGGTGTATCTTGCTCCAGAACTGAGTGCTTTCTTCCTCCTTTGTGTGACAGTCAGGCCAATGACCATGTTCTGTTTTCTGAGGCAGGCAACATAAAGTCCTGCAAAAGATCCACTATTTATCAACATGTGACTTGAGGAAATTACCTTCTCTTTGGAGCCCTGGTTTCTTCTAGTAAAGGAAGATAATGATACCTTCATCACTGACTTGCGGGAATTCATTTGAGTGAGAAAATGTGCAGGAAGCACTGGGTCAGTGCCTGGCATACGAACAAATCTTGGTTCTTTCCTAGAGCAAGTGTTCTTCAACCTGAAGTATGGCAGTCAGTAGTTACAGACTGTGGACCACAGTCCAGGCTTATCTGATGACTTGCTGGCTGGAGATGTGGATTGAGTACCGTTCTAGCTCATCCACTAGTAGCAATAGGCCCTTGGAGGTCTGCTGTGGACTCAACAAGTTTTCACGTTGCTGCTGAGGACACCTAAGCCTGAGCACATGCTTTCTGAAGAAACAACACTTGATCACTGCGTCTGTTACAAGATCACATGGCACAACCTGCAAGAATGAGCCAGACTATGGTAGAGTCCTCCTTTCACTGCTGCTGCTTTCCTGCTGTAATCTTTCATTGTCCCCTTCCAGACACCTTCAGAAAACACAGGAACTGGGAACTTAGCTCTAATACACATTAAATAAAAAAATCTCTCAGTTGCTTCCTTCTCAACTGTATAGCAACACTCACCATCGGCTTTACGATGCTCCAGCCACATGTGCTTTACCTCTGTTCCTTGAACACTGCAAGTTCCATGCTCCTAGCATCTGCACCTGCTCTTCCTGTTTTTTTCTTTGTCTTTTAAATAAATGTTTATTCAGCAACTGTATATTCACAGGAGAAATAACTTTTTCAATTATTTATTTATTTATTTTAAACTTTTTATTTTATATTGGTGTATAGTTGATTAACAATGTTGTGTTAGTTTCAGGTGTACAGCAAAATGATTCAGTTATACATATACATGTATCTATTCATTTTCAAATTCTTTTCCCATTTAGGTTGTTACACAATAATGAACAGAGTTCCCTGTGCTATATAGTAGGTCCTTGTTGGTTATCCATTTTAAATGTAGCAGTGTGTACATGTCAATCCCAAACTCCCCAACTGTCTCTCTTCTGCACCCTTCCCCCTGGTAACCATAAGTTCATTCTCTGTGAGTCTGTTTTGTTTTGTAAATAAGTTCATTTGTATCATTTTTTTTTAGCTTCCACATATAAGCCACATCACACGATATTTCTCTGTCTCTGTCTGACTTCACTCAGTATGACAAACTCTAGGTCCATCCATGTTGCTGCAAATGGCATTATTTCATTCTTTTTAATGGCTGAGTAATATTCCATTATATATAGGTACCACAACTTCTTTATCCATTCCTCTGTCGATGGACATTTAGGTTGCTTCCATGTCTTGGCTATTGTAAACAGTGCTGCAGTGAACATTTCAGACTATGTTTTTCTCCTGATATATGCCCAGGAGCGGGATCATATGATAGCTCTATTTTTAGTTTTTTAAGGAACCTCCGTACTGTTCTCCACAGTGGCTATACAAACAATAAATGCTGGAGAGGGTGTGGAGAGAAGGGAATCCTCCTACACTGTTGGTGGGAATGTAAATTAGTACAGCACCTGCTCTTCCTATTGAAAGAAGTCTCTTTTCTTGGCTTTTTGTGCTCCTGGCTTCTTATCATCCTGTAGATACCATCAGAGATTCCTTCCTGACGACCTCATCTAAGGGACCAATGTCTCTCATCTGTTACTTTTGAATAATTTATCCCTTTTAATTTCTTTCTTTACTTTTATTAATATTTGAAATTATAACATAAAATTTATGATTCTTGTCTGTTTTGCTCCCAGTTCTAGTGACTGAAGCTGTGTTTGGCAACTGCTATTTGTTGAGAGAGTGAATGAATGAATGCATTGGTTTACCTAGACATTATTACTTACTTATCTTCTCCTGTTGGAATGTAAACTCTCTGAGAGCAGGATCTTATCTGTTCAGTTTGCCGCTGTCCCCTAGGGCCTAAAACAGTGCCTCACACAAGGTAGAAACATAATAAATATTTTTAATGACCCAATAAAACTTGGACTCCAAAAGCTAGCAGGCTCACTGCTCGTAGTATTAAGGTCCAAAGTAGAAGTACAAATGGACACCCATATACCATGTGTCTAAATATTCATAAATCAAGCTAACAAATTCAATAAAATATGGTCTATTCTTCTACCTTCATTGATAATTTTGAATAATCTAGGAAATTGGAATTTTGGACTCTAGGGCTCCTAATAGTTCTAAAGTTATGTACTGAAATGTGGTGTCATGGGCAGAGGTGGCTCTGGCTGGCCAACCACGCTCATGACCCACACTGCTCCTACCCTCTGCTCCATCTCAGACCTTGAGGATGTTTAGCCCATATATTCAAGCTCTGTTTATAACCCTCTTGCAAAGAGTCACCCCTTGTACGTTCTTTGGGCCTGAAGGTCTGTCAGTGGGGGATGGACCCAGGGAAGAAGCCCTACATAGGACCTAAAAGTAGACTTGGGGGCTGTTTTTAAGTAGCAAACTTAAAGCAGGGAGCATGGTCTGGGGGTGGTGGTGGTTCCAGGCTATGGATGGGTACAATCCCTTCACTTGGTCGACTCCCCATCCCAGGTAGAAGGGCACAGCTGGAAGAGGGGCAGAGCAAGGCCAGCTATAATTCATGGCCTTGATCTTTAGGCAGGAATGTGTGCAAGGATGAGGGATTAACAGACCTGTATTTAAGCAGGTACAGAGGAGGGAAAGGAGGGAAGAAAGTGAAGAGGTTATCTGGGATGGGTCGGTGGTGAATTTGGCTTCTGTGCCAGTCTCCCCATGTGTTTATAATCCCTGTCTACTGCTGGAAGACAAATGGTGAGGGAGCACAGTCGCTCAGAGTAGACAGAGGCGAGATGACAGGTTTTGAGCTGAAGGGTGATAGGCTGGTCCCAGAGCATAATTCCATTAACATTACCCACATCATACCAAATAGATTAGTAATGCTGGTGGATCACCTTAGCTCATTTCTCAGTAAAATGAAGTTGATGTGAAAAAGTGTTCTCTCCATGACATTCGATGAAAACTGGAGGAGAAAAAGCACATGTAAAGAATAAACTATTCTACTGAATGTAAAACTGAGAAAAAATATCCATAAGTGAACATTTGGAGGCCGATGCTACATATGAGTTTATTCAGAAGACTTTATACCTAGGTAAATTCCATATCTAATTTATTTCAACAGTTTCGGGGTTTTGAGCATCTTCTAAGTGCAGACACATGCTGGACACTGGAGACTCAAAGATAAGCAATTTAGGAGCTCAGTCCTCAGGAAACACATAGATTTTGAGATGATCTAAAGAAAGATTTGTTGCATGTTCTTCTAGATTCATGCCTGCGTCCCTTGCTATTTATTGTTTTTTTATAAAAAAAAATCTTGAAAGCATTGTACTTTTCCTCTTAAAAGCTTTTAGGTGAAAATGAATAGATGGGAGGTTTAGTTAAAAGAAATTAACTTTTTAAATCAAAATCCTACCATTGCAAATATTGAGTCTCTTTCATTTTCATTAATTTGACTTAAAGGCTCTTAAAAATGCATTAAGGTTCCTCGATGTTTCACTTTAATTGTAATTTATGTTCCTTCCTTCATTTAACCTCTACGTTTCAGGCTTTCTTTTCACCCTTTATTTTCATTTTACCTCATAGCAGTGTTACAAGTCATCACCTTTCTCAGTAAAAGGGTTTGCTGTAGTCAATAACTATGTGATTTTTAAAAATGATAAGTTCTTCTAATTGCTTTAGCTAATAAAATGGCGTGGAACTGATAGGCCTGAATAATGCTGCTTAATTGCCTTTGCTAAAGATAGAGTTGGGTGGCAATTGTAGTCTTTTAGCTTTAAAAAAGCAATACAAATGTTAGAGAAAATGATACAAACTCTTGAGGAAAATGGTACTTAAATTCTCTTCTTGTTGGTAAGAGAAAATATAAAAGAATATTAGACACAACTCAGTTGTATAACTTTATAAACTCATAGTTTCATAAAAATTATTTTTTTCTAAAACACAATAAAGCACAGCAACAAAAGAAAGGATAGATTGAGTGCATAAAAAACATCAACACAAAAACCACTTTTGTTGGGGCTTCCCTGGTGGCGCAGTGGTTGAGAATCCGCCTGCCGATGCAGGGGACACGGGTTCGTGCCCCGGTCCGGGAAGATCCCATATGCCGCAGAGCGGCTGGGCCCGTGAGCCCTGGCGGCTGAGCCTGCGCGTCCGGAGCCTGCGCTCCGCAACGGGAGAGGGCACCACAGTGAGAGGCCCTTGTACCGCCAAAAAAAAAAACCAAAACAAAAAACCACTTTTGTACTTCAAAGTATACCACCAAGGAAGTTAAAAGACAGCCCACAAAAGAGGAGAAAACTTTTGTAAGTCATATATTTGATAAAGGACTTGTGTCCAGAGTATATACAGATGTCTTATAGCTTAACAATAGACAAATTAAAAAATGGGCAATGGAAATAGACATTTCTCCAAATGGAGAAATAGATACTTCTCCAAAGAAGATGTACAAATGGCTTGTTAATGCATGAAAAAATGCTCAACATTATTAGCCACCAGGGAAAAGCAAATCAAAACCACAATGAGATATCACTTCACACTCACTCAGATGGCTAGAATCAGAGAGACATAATAACAGGAGTTGGTGAGGTTGTGGAGAGATGGGAACCCTCATACACTGCTGATGAAAATGTCAAATGGGGTAACTGTTTTGGGAAACAGCTGGGCAGTTCCTCAAACGATTAAGTATAGAATTATGTGTGACCCAGCAATTCCACTCCTAGGTATTTACCCAAGAGAAATGAAACACATGTCCACTCAACTTGTACATGAATATTCATAGCAGCATTATTCATAATAGCCAAAATGTGGGAGCAGCACAGATTTCCATCAGTTGATGAATGGACAAACAAAATGTAGTTTATCCGTACAATGGAATATTATTTGATAATAAAAAGAAACGAAATACTGATATATGTTACAACATGGGTGAACTTTGAAAACATTATGCTAAATGAAAGAAGCCTGTCACAAAAGACCGCGTATTGTGTGATTCCATTAATATGAAATGTCCATAAAAGGCAGTAAAGTAGATTAGCGGTGGCCTAGGGCTGGGGTAGTTGGGAGGAAAAGGGCAGTGGCTACTGGTGGGTATGGGGTTTCTTAGAATGATAAAAATGTTCTATTAGATACTGGTAATGGTTACACACTCTGTGAAAATACTAAAAAACACTGAAATGTACATTTAAATGGATTGATCATATGGTATGTGAAGTATATCTCAAAAAGCTGTTATAAGACAATTATCTGCTATTAAAATTTTGTAATCTTTATTTCTGTGTTTCAGAGCCTCCTTGGAGCTTTCTAAGGTAACGAATGCTTTTAACTAGATAGTTTAAAAGAGAGTTCTGCTAGTTCTACTCTATTATACAAATATAATTTCATCCTTTGCTTTGTCCTCAATAGTAACATTTAACCGAATCTATTTTAAATGATTTTATTTTATAATAAGCTTCAGAGAGTAATCATAACTTTAGGGTGACACTTTCCTTTTATACCACCTGAGTGTTTAATGTGAGTGATTAATCTATTTGGTTCTTAGAAGTTCTGAGAAAGATTTCAATTTGAACTCACCCAAATTCTCCTCATCTGCTCCATCACTCCCCAGTACGACCCTCCGTTATTTTTTTTCTTGTCTGTAAATAGTCTCCTAACAGGCCTCCCCGCATCCTCTCTGATTTTGGTCTGGTCTATGCTGCACACAGAAGCTAGACTTTTTTTCAAAACCCCAATAGCACCATTTCATTCCCCAGGTATAAAACTCTTCATTGCCTCTTGATTGCTCTTAAGGGTGAAAGTTTCCGGGTGGCCTCTAAGGCTCTTCAAGCGTGGGCCTCTCCTACCTTTTCAGCCCCATCTCCCACTCCTCTCCTTGCTCATCCAGGCCAGCCACGTGAGTCCCTTTCTGCTTGCAGAAACACATGCTCCTGCTGTGGAACTGCTGCACATATGGCTCCCTGCTCCTGGAGCCCGGCTTCCCACTCTCACTCCAGGAGAGTAGTTATCCCCTGGATATCCCCTCCAGGTCTCTGGTTATCCCCTGCTCATGTGTCAGATCTCAGCACCGTCCAGGCTTGGTTCCTTGGCACTGTGTCCCTTTCTGCCATAGTCCTTACCTTAACTTGCAATTGCACGTTCGTTACCAAAGGGATAGCAGGTGGTACAAGTCCGAGTCTACGCTTCCAGCCATCGTACCACATCACCTCCCATGTCCATCAAAGTGTGTCCCCCCAAATAGAAGACTACAGAGAAGGCTGTGACAGGCTTGGAGTTGGGGAGAAATAGAAGGCCCTTCAAGGGAGATGACATTTTGACAGAGTTCAGGAGGGTGGGTTTTGCTAGGCAGAGAATGGGGGTGGGACAGCATGTGCCAAGGCACAGAGGCACAGAAAATGCTGTGTTTAAGGAAAAGCAAGAGTCCAGTGTGGCTACCCCGTGGACTCTGGGGCAAGGAGTGAGTGCTGGGTGAGGCAGGAAGCAAGGCAGGGCTACAGTGGGAAGGTCAGGCTGGTCCTACATTACAGAAGGCCTTGTGGACAATGGAAAGTCCCTGAGAATTTCCAATAGCAAAGTGATTTGAATAGGCCTTTCTGCTACAAGGATGACGTTGGGAGAAGGGCAGAGCGTGAACCAGAGGGAAAGAGACCCAAAGCAGAGTGGCTGGTCCTAACAGGGGAACAGTTGAGAACCATGAGGCCCCAGTGTAGAGCTCACTGGTGGGCCAGCAGAGTGGGAGGCGTGAACAGTTAGGGCCTGGCTGTTCAAGACCAAAGTGGTTCCAGCTTCAGAGAGCGGGCCGGACTCTGGGCAGATATCGAAGTGTCTTTTCGTCGCACTATGAATAAAAGAAGGGGAAATGTCTCCTTTCTAGGAGGTTGTGAGAAATATCTACTTTGCTTCTGAAGAGGGTTATATTTGCAGACAAGGCTTAAATTATACAACTTGATTCCCTTTGTCTTCTTATCACTCTTTACAAGAACACTGTAAAACAAAGTGAGAGAATTAATCAGTATTAAAACTGCAAAATTCTTTCACAAGCAGCCTTGTTGGTTGTCATTATAATGATGACCTTACATATATAAATTTAAACTAAATGTATACATAACTAATTCTATATGTATTATACAGAGAATTAGTTTAAAAATCTCAAATCATGAGGTAAAGCATGAAACCTCTTTTCCAATCTAATAATTGTCTCCAGTAGACTTTGTATAACCCACCTTTTCCACTAGGTAGAAGGTACTTCTAAGTTCAAATTAGTATGATTCCATACTTCTTTTTTTTTTTTCTCTTTAATAGATTTTATTTATTTATTTTTGGCTGCATTGGGTCTTCATTGCTGCACACGGGCTTTCTCTAGTTGCTGCTAGAGGGAACTGCTCTTCGTTGAGGTACACTGGCTTCTCATTGCAATGGCTTCTCTTCTTGCGGAGCACAGGCTCTAGGTACGTGGGCTTCAGTAGTTGTGGCACGTGGGCTTCAGTAGTTGTGACTCTCAGTCTCTAGAGCGCAGGCTCAGTAGTTGTGGCACACGGGCTCAGTTGCTCCGCGGCATGTGGGATCTTCCTGGACCAAGGCTTGAACGGTGTCCCCTGCATTGGCAGGCGGATTCTTAACCACTGCACCACCAGGGAAACCCTGATTCCATACTTCTTAATCATATTCAATTATTAAAACAGCCTCTTAGGTATTAAAACTTAGTTCTATTAATTACAATCTTTCCCCTGTTTTTCCAGCTCAGGCTAGACTGTGGTTCCAGCAGCCAGCCAAGGAGTCAGAGTTGAAGAGTGGTCTCTTGTTCCCCACTCCTCCAGCCTCTTGCTTTGCTTCTCTGGTGCTGGGGAGGAGAGGGGATACAGGGATGGTGATCCCTGCTGATATAACTCATGGTCATGAGTCTACAGGCTCCGTGTGGATTAGTGCAGGTCCTGAAAGACTCCACGGCAGAGGGACTCGGCTCTAAGCAGTGTCCCTGGGTTTGGATGTTTGCATTTAAGCTCAGCCATGTCCTTCCTTTGACATCCAAGTTGGCCTCCCATCACAGCCCCTGCTTCACTCAATTCTTTAACCCAGGTTGTGGTGGTCCTCATCAAGTTTACCCCGTTTGGTCCAATTTTGGAAACTGGAGCTATTGCCAATGAACTGGGAATTGACAAGGTGGTCCTGGATTCCACTATGACAGGCTGTAGCCCAGCTCATCTTGTACCTATGACCACGTTTCTCTTCCAAAACACCAGGGCAGAAGATGTAAGCCTGCTGTGGAGTAAACTTTCAATCTAGTAACAAAATGAAGAAGGTCTGCTCCTTGCAGATACAAGTATATATTAGAATGGTGATCCTGCAGACTTTGTTCCCTGACACTGGAGAAGGGGGTATCCTTACCACCTCTGCGAGGAAAAGGAAGACTCACATCATGGGCCGTTGATATTGCCGTATCTGTAGTAATTGTCCTATAACTTTCATGATAAAACTGTCAACCTTCATCAATATCCCTTATCCCAAGGCATGTGGGAATCTCAAGCAGAGAATGGGGCCTGTTTTGAACTAGATTGTGCAGACTTCAGTAACTTTATTCATAATGGGCAGCATCTCCACTGCAGTCCTGCCATTTTTAGTAGCCACAGGGGAGCAGACGGAGGTCCTAATCAGTGTCTCATACCAATAACTCCTTTATTATGATGTACCAAGGCAGGAAGAATAAATAGCATCATCTTGAGGACCAATTCTAATCTATTTGTGATGGTTTTCCATGGCAGTTGTGTTGAGAGCCATTAGCGCCAGTGTCTGTTGAGTGATCAGCAGTCTCTAAGCCCAGCGGGAGAGAGGTCTTAAACAGTGTCAAAGTATATCTGAATATTACTTTTAAAGATATGCAATCTTATTACTTTTGAGTGGATGATGTCACTGTAGCTAGGCAAAGTGTGGCCCAGTAAAGGACCTACTTCAAGGACTAGATGAGCTATTTGCATTTAGCATCTAAGCAGGATTTGTCTTTGCATAGATGGCAGCTGGATTGTATAGAAGTAAGTAAGTGTTTGTGTGTTTTCTCCAGTACTTAAGAACTCCCTTGAGAATCTTATGTTTACTATCACTGCACAGATTTTTCTTTTGTACACAGTAGAAAGGTCAATGCTTACCCAGTTCCTTCCTGAATTATAGCACATTCTAAATGAATAAAGTTAGAATTAATGAGGTCTATTGTATGTCATTTACTTGCAGAATTTTGTGCCCTTCTGATTTGCTGAACAGCTAACGCTGTCCCTGATGTTTGCTTTCTTTGTGAATACCTGTGTTGTGTTGCATGTTTTGGAGTAAAATCTATGAGGAGCCACAGACATCATCATTTTAACTCCATCAATTGTCCCTGGAGACAGTCGAGACCAGTGCTTAAACACTGGGCTCTGGAGTAAAGCTACTGGATGTGAAATTCCACCATGTACCACTTTGGGAAAGTTTTTAAACCTCTCTAAATCACGTTTTCATCTGTAAAAAGAGAGCTAATAAGGATGATTAAGTGAGATTAAAAATATAAGGTACTCTTTTTCTTCTAAAAAAATCATAGTGCCTGACACTTAGTAAATGTTAGCTATATTTGTGGTAGTGGCATTGGATCAACTCATTAGAATGATGTGTATATAAGTACTTGATAAGTATTTATCAAGCGATAATAGTGATTCCCAACCAGGGTTGATTTTTCCCGCTGGGGGACATTTGGCAATGTGGAGACATTTCCGTTTTCATAATTGGGGAGGTGTTAGTGGCATCCACTAGATAGAATCTGGGGATGCGGCTAAACATCCTACAATGTATAGGATAGCCCCCCAGAACAAGGAATTATCCTGTCCAAAATGTCCATAGTATTATGGTTGAGAAACTCTGTAGTAAAGATGGCTAATAGGAGGCATTAGAGGAATCCTGAAATATACAAATGTATCTAAAACTAAGGTGTTTTGTTTATCTTCTTTAATATTTAAGGTTAAAAGAATATTACTTCCTATATATAGCTATTTCTTGCTAATAGCTGACACCTGAGACACTGCTCCAATGACCCAGAAAGATTTTTTCCAATTGCTTTGTGGGCACGAAGTATGCTTCTTAGCCTTTCTGGTGGATTTATACACATGAAACAAAAATTTTGAATTAAATCACTGGTCATACTGACTTTGTATGACTCCTTTGTTGTGAATTTTTGATAATTGCCAAATTGCCCACTTCCAGGAGAACCAAAGAAGAGAGAAATTATTTGTTTATATGCCTATATTTTCCCCCTTTACTGGGGCCAAGTCACAGAAAAAATAGAGTCATGTTTCTTTCTTTTTTTTTTTTTTTTTGCTGTACGCGGGCCTCTCACTGTTGCGGCCTCTCCCGTTGCGGAGCACAGGCTCCGGACGCGCAGGCTCAGCGGCCGTGGCTCACGGGCCCAGCCGCTCCGCGGCATGTGGGATCCTCCCGGACCGGGGCACGAACCCGTGTCCCCTGTATCGGCAGGCGGACTCTCAACCACTGCGCCACCAGGGAAACCCAAGAATCATGTTTCTTAAGTGTGATCCAAAGACTCCCTGCTCAGAATCACCTAACGTTTGAAAAGTTTGAAAAACGCTGCAGCCCAATATATAAGTGGTGTCAAAGGGTAGCAGGCAGAGCCGTGATCCGTGTGGTTTTATTTTTTGCATCAGATAGTCTGTGAACCTGGATTAGAACATACAGATAACCAGAGCTCTTTGGTTTGGCATTTTCTTTTATTTTTGCCCTGAAAAGGCAAAATATTCTGCCCCTGAAGATAACTAGTTCCACTTTCAGTAAAGGAACCTGCTGTCTGAGCCCGTGGTAAAGCTATTAGAATGGAATAGCTGTGGACAAACGCAAGACGATTCTATATTTAGAATGTTCTCTGGGGCTGAGTCCATGACAAATTTATCTTGTTTCTCTTAGAATTGCCTGGGTTTGTAAAGCAGAGAAACTTTGACTATATTCCAGCCGTTCAAGGGAGGTAAAATTTAGGGTTATTTGTATGTCCCTTAGGAAGGATGATATATCTAAAAGCACATTTCTCTTCCTTCTTCATACATCGATTCTTAAGTCAAAATAACATCACACCTTTGGTTCTTATTTTACATGTGGTACACCTTTCCAAGTGCCAGTGTAAAGTCTACTGATGCTAATCACTGACAGGAATTACATGTTTTGAGAGAGGAGTGCGGGGGGAGAACAAATTAATTCAACACTAATTTGCATTCTTCTGCCAAGTTTGAATTGGGACCAGTTTGTAAACTGAATTATCTCTCTAGCCTTGATAAAGTTTATAATAATGCTGAAGTTTCTTAACTTATGGCAGTGCCTTTTTAATAAAGACACATTCACAGCTACAGTCTTGGCGCCTTGTAACATATTGCTAATAACTGGACTAATAAGATTTTAAAGTTAATTGAACGGAGGAGAAAACCCATAAAATCTGATGCAGCCCAAATTGGTTGGTGTTTAAGAGGCTGACCAAGCAAAACTGCAAAGAGAGAAGAGGATAAAACTTGTTCATTAGTGATTTACCAATGATGCTCCTTTTTTTTGGACAAAAAGTTATCACTTTTACATTTCTCTTAAAACAATTAATAACCATTTAACAAAGATTTTTCAATGCACATTCTCTCATTTCGTTTTACAGAATTCCCCAAGATAGCCAAGGAGGTAACACATAGCTAACTCGTCATTTTGTAAAACTGATGGCCCATGGAATCTGGGGCATATCCAACACTACATCACAGGCCAGAGGGAACTTGCATGCTCTAGCTTGGCTTTCATTGGTCCAGTTGAAACGCTCATAGCACCTCTTAACACCAGGGCTCCAGGACATACGTGGTGAACATTAATATGATTCCGTCTGATTTTTCAAAGACCTTTCAAGCTTCTCCATTAAAACTTGTCTTCTTGCATTGTCTGTGTGTCCTTTTTCAAAGAACAGTTCTTTCCGTAGCTCTATACAGGGTAGTAACCCTGGCTCTAAGGTGTGCTAAGGTGCAGGTGACCCACAACATAAAGAAGGCACTTGCAGTATATGCTGATTTCAAAATGGCATCTGGAATTAGGGTAACAGAAGAGACAGATCCCAACAGAAGTGCTATCTGTCCATCTCTAGATGGTAAAATTCTACTGCCTTTGCCTGCTTTTCGAGCTGATTTGAACGGCTGCTTGTCTTTAAGTCCTTCGGAATATTGTCTTCTAGCCCAGTATAACCCAGGGTATGATTTGGAACTCAGAAGTGTTTTTCTCCTTTGGGAAGTTTCTTGACAATTCTTTTGAGCACTACTCCCAGACTACCCTCCCATAAATCACGCTAGACTCTGTTCTGATCATTTCTAGTTTGGGTATCCTTCTTTATAACTGGCAAAAGAAGCACACACATGACATTCCAGTATGAGCTTCAATTGAGTTTAGATCACCTACATTTTGAAACCCTATCTTCGTCCTCATTTTGAGACTCTTAAATTGTTGGTGGATCTGTAATAGGTATTTGCGTGATAATCCATACCTACTTCTTACTTATCATGTACATATTCTATTTTCTGGCATAATATTTTGATTTGGGCAGGTTTTGCTGCCATTCTAGGGACATAGCAGTCATAGAAGAGACAACTTGGTTGTCTCCTAATGTCCATTCTTCCCTTCTATAGAAATATTTGTGACACAGCCTCTAACTTTTAGGTTGGCTTAAGGCTGCTTGGAATAAAGCAAGCATATCATATAAAATATACGATATATAAAATATATCATATAAAAAATATATCATATAAAAATGTGAAAGGTACAGTCTAGGAGTTGGTGGCTGAAATCAAAGTCTAGAATGGGAGATAAAGTTGGAAAAGAATTAAGGGATGTTTTTTCAGGGGCCTTATAGTTCAGACTAAGTGTTCTGCCTTGACTTCCTGCCAAGACATTCTTTTCTATTTAATGGGACTAAATTTATATATAATTAAAATTTCTAGTTCTAATTTAATGGAAAATATTGTATGTTCTTACAGGGGTAATTTTAAAACAACTGTTCTCAACCTTTTTTATTCTCTTGTGGTAGACATTAAAAAAATGATGTTAGCATGTAACACATACTTCATAGATAGAGTATTTCTAATTACCTGCATGTTAACTCCACACTTTTTTTTTTTTGCGGTACACGGGCCTCTCACTGTTCTGGCCTCTCCCGTTGCGGAGCACAGGCTCCGGATGTGCAGGCTCAGCTGCTCCGCGGCATGTGGGATCTTCCCGGACCGGGGCACGAACCCGTGTCCCCCGCATCGGCAGGCGGACTCTCAACCACTGCGCCACCAGGGAAGTCCAACTCCACACTTTTATCTGCAGCTCAGATATGCCTATCAGAATGCAAACGTACAACTATAAAGGCATTAGCGTGATTGAAAACAATCTAATTCAGTAAAAAGAAAATAATTTGCAAACGTTGATCCCTTAATGCTTATGGATTAACAAATTATTTGTGATACACTTCAAAACTGGTTGTGACATCATGGTGTCTCTAACACAATGGCTGACAACTATTGCTTTAAAGTCAAGGTTGCAAATGGGTGAACTGCAGGCAGAAGCCACAGACAGACTTTCTGTGATTGTCCCACAGTGTTAGCCTCAAAGAGATGGGGTCAGGAACTGCTTTTGACACTAAGGCAATGACAACAAGCTCACTCCATAAAACCAGGAGACAAAAGAAGAGTCAAAACCAAGGGAGTTTTCAAAATGGATTGAAGACCTAATTGTAAGGCCAGACACTATAAAACTCTCTGAGGAAAAATAGGCAGAGCATTCTTTGACATATATCACAGCAAGATCTTTTTTGATCCACCTCTTAGAGTAATGAAAATAAAACCAAAAATAAACAAATGGGATCTAATTAAACTTAAAAGCTTTTGCACAACAAAGGAAACCATAAACAAAACAAAAAGACAACCCTCAGAATGGGAGAAAGTATTTGCAAATGAAGCAACCCACAAGGGATTAATCTCCAAAATACACAAACAGCTCATGCAGCTCAATAGCAAAAACACAAGCAACCCAATCAAAAAATGGGCAGAAGATCTAAATAGACATTTCTCCAATGAAGACATACAGATGACCAAAAAGCACATGAAAAGATGCTCAACATCACTAATCATTAGAGAAATGCAAATCAAAACTACAATGAGCTATCACTCACACCAGTCAGAACGGCCATCATCAAAAAATCTACAAACAATAAATGCTGGAGAAGGTGTGGAGAAAAGGGAGCCCTCCTACACTGTTGGTGGGAATGTAAATTGGTACAGCCACTATGGAAAACAATATGGAGGTTCCTTAAAAAACTAAAAATAGAATTACCATACGACCCAGCAATCCCACTCTTGGACATATATCCAGAGAAGAAAACCATAATTCAAAAATATACATGCGGGGGCTTCCCTGGTGGCGCAGTGGTTGAGAATCTGCCTGCCGATGCAGGGGACACGGGTTTGAGCCCTGGTCTGGGAAGATCCCACATGCCGCGGAGCAACTAGGCCCGTGAGCCACAACTACTGAGCCTGCACGTCTGGAGCCTGTGCTCCGCAACAAGAGAAGGCCACGATAGTGAGAGACCTGTGCACCGCAGTGAAGAGTGGCCCCTGCTTGCCGCAGCTGGAGAAAGCTCTCGCCCAGAAACGAAGACCCAACACAGCCAAAAATAAATAAATAAATAAATAGTAATTAAAAATGAATAATAAAAATGGAAAATATTGTATGTTCTTACAGGGGTAATTTTAAAACAACTGTTCTCAACCTTTTTTATTCTCTTGTGGTAGACATTAAAAAAATGATGTTAGCATGTAACACATACTTCATAGATAGAGTATTTCTAATTACCTGCATGTTAACTCCACACTTTTTTTTTTTTGCGGTACACGGGCCTCTCACTGTTCTGGCCTCTCCCGTTGCGGAGCACAGGCTCCGGATGTGCAGGCTCAGCTGCTCCGCGGCATGTGGGATCTTCCCGGACCGGGGCACGAACCCGTGTCCCCCGCATCGGCAGGCGGACTCTCAACCACTGCGCCACCAGGGAAGTCCAACTCCACACTTTTATCTGCAGCTCAGATATGCCTATCAGAATGCAAACGTACAACTATAAAGGCATTAGCGTGATTGAAAACAATCTAATTCAGTAAAAAGAAAATAATTTGCAAACGTTGATCCCTTAATGCTTATGGATTAACAAATTATTTGTGATACACTTCAAAACTGGTTGTGACATCATGGTGTCTCTAACACAATGGCTGACAACTATTGCTTTAAAGTCAAGGTTGCAAATGGGTGAACTGCAGGCAGAAGCCACAGACAGACTTTCTGTGATTGTCCCACAGTGTTAGCCTCAAAGAGATGGGGTCAGGAACTGCTTTTGACACTAAGGCAATGACAACAAGCTCACTCCATAAAACCAGGAGACAAAAGAAGAGTCAAAACCAAGGGAGTTTTCAAAATGGATTGAAGACCTAATTGTAAGGCCAGACACTATAAAACTCTCTGAGGAAAAATAGGCAGAGCATTCTTTGACATATATCACAGCAAGATCTTTTTTGATCCACCTCTTAGAGTAATGAAAATAAAACCAAAAATAAACAAATGGGATCTAATTAAACTTAAAAGCTTTTGCACAACAAAGGAAACCATAAACAAAACAAAAAGACAACCCTCAGAATGGGAGAAAGTATTTGCAAATGAAGCAACCCACAAGGGATTAATCTCCAAAATACACAAACAGCTCATGCAGCTCAATAGCAAAAACACAAGCAACCCAATCAAAAAATGGGCAGAAGATCTAAATAGACATTTCTCCAATGAAGACATACAGATGACCAAAAAGCACATGAAAAGATGCTCAACATCACTAATCATTAGAGAAATGCAAATCAAAACTACAATGAGCTATCACTCACACCAGTCAGAACGGCCATCATCAAAAAATCTACAAACAATAAATGCTGGAGAAGGTGTGGAGAAAAGGGAGCCCTCCTACACTGTTGGTGGGAATGTAAATTGGTACAGCCACTATGGAAAACAATATGGAGGTTCCTTAAAAAACTAAAAATAGAATTACCATACGACCCAGCAATCCCACTCTTGGACATATATCCAGAGAAGAAAACCATAATTCAAAAATATACATGCGGGGGCTTCCCTGGTGGCGCAGTGGTTGAGAATCTGCCTGCCGATGCAGGGGACACGGGTTTGAGCCCTGGTCTGGGAAGATCCCACATGCCGCGGAGCAACTAGGCCCGTGAGCCACAACTACTGAGCCTGCACGTCTGGAGCCTGTGCTCCGCAACAAGAGAAGGCCACGATAGTGAGAGACCTGTGCACCGCAGTGAAGAGTGGCCCCTGCTTGCCGCAGCTGGAGAAAGCTCTCGCCCAGAAACGAAGACCCAACACAGCCAAAAATAAATAAATAAATAAATAGTAATTAAAAATGAATAATAAAAAATATATACATGCACCCCAGTGTTCATTGCAACACTATTTACAATAACCAGAACATGGAAGCAACCTAAATGTCCATCAACAGAGGAATGGATAAAGAAGATGTGGTATATATATATATACAACAGAATATTACTCAACCATAAAAAAGAAGAAAATAATGCCATTTGTAGCAACATGGATGGACCTAGAGATTGTCATACTGAGTGAAGTAAGTCAAGACACAGAAAGACAAATATATGACATTGCTTATATGTGAAACCTAAAAAAATGGTACAAATGAACTTATTTACAAAACAGAAGTAGTGTCACAGATGTAGAAAACAAACTTATGGTTATAAGGGTGGGGAGGGATAGATTGGGAGATTGGGATTGACATATACACAATACTATATATAAAATAGATAACCAATAGGAGCCTGCTGTATAGCACAGGGAACTCTACTGAATACTCTGTATTGGCCTATATGGGAAAAGAATCTAAAAAAAAAAAGAGTAGATATATGTATATGTATAACTGATTCACTTTGCTGTACACCTGAAACTAACACAACATTGTAAATAAACTATACTCCAGTAAAAATTTAAAAGAAAAAAAAAAACTTAAGGGAGTTTCGTCAACTGTGCTGCAAATATTCTTGCACTCTAAAATTCCCACAAGGAATCTAGCTGGAGCTGAGGATCACAGCTGCTCCCCTGGAGGGGGTCTGTTCCCTCTAGTTTATGCCTTCAGGCCTCCTTTACTCTCTTGCTTTACTCGAATGGTCTGAAGGCATTTGAGAATTAAATGTCACCTTTGGAGCGTAAAAGGAACACCTGGTTTCTGGAGGCTCCCAAAGCAGCTGGTGCTTGGCCTTGGAGTCTGAGAGCCTGCGTTCTTGATTCTTAGGCAATTGCTAAGTAGTCTCAGTTAGGGCATCTCTAACTGCAATAGCCTTCCTACCTTAGTGAAGACTATTTTCTATCTCCATACTCATTCCATCAAATTTTCTATTCCGTCTCTTATATTTGTAGCTTAGAACCAACTTTTTCCTCTCTACAAGAGTCTAATGAGTATCTCCAAGGTCCCATTGATTTGTGAATCCTGGCTGAGGTCACCTTAATGGTTTTTTAAGATAGGATCAATTTTATTGATTGATTAATAGCTGGATCAATAGCCTCTATTCATTCAGCAAACAACAGCATTTATTGAGAAGCTGCTATTGACCAGACATGGTTTTAGATGCTCACGATAGAGCAATGAACTCCATAGAATTCTCTGCCCTCAGTAAGCTTATCTTCTAGTTGGAGAAATACCACCATAGACAGATAAATGTGTCAAATGGTGGAGGTACTAGGAGGAAAACAAAGCAGGGTAAGAGGTGGATGGGAGGTACGCTGTTTCATAGAGAATGAGGGAAGGTCTTTCTGAAGGGGTGATAAACCAGAGCCTGAAGGGTCACAGGAGGAGAAAGGTATGCAGAGATTTGAAGAAGAGTATCTCAGGCATGGGAACAGTAAATTTAGTAATTCAGCGTCCCTGAATTGTGAGCGTGCTGCTTTTTCTTTTAGAATTAGCGAGGAAGCCAATGTGGGTAGAGCTCAGTGAAAAGTTAATAGAAAATTAAATTGGAAAAATGGCTGTGAGTCAGGTCATGCAGCACTAGTAGGCCAGAAAAGAAAAAGTATTTTGAGCTGTATTCTGCATGATGGGTTTTTAGCAGAGAAGTGACATGATTTGAATTATTTCTCAAAAGCATTACTCACGCTGCTATGGGGGAAACAGTCTGTAGTGGGGTGACACTGGACACAAGGAGATCAATTAGAAAGCTATTGCAATATGGTAGCTTGGATTAGGATGATAGTAATGGAAGTGGTGAGAAGTGGGCAGATTGAAGGTAGGGGAAGAGCTGATAGTTTTGCTGATGTGAGATGTGACATAAAGAGAAGCATCATGAATGACTTCAAGTTTTTGGCTGAACATGTGCACTGGTAGACTTTGAGATGAGGAATACTGCAGGAGGAGAAGTTTTGGGGGTGTTGGTGGAAATCAAATTTGGTTTTAGATATGTTAACTTTGAGATGCTCATTCAACTTCCAAGTGGAAATAGGCATTTTGATATGCAAATCTGGTGTTCAGGGGAGAATTTGGAGATGAAGAATTAAATTGGGGAGCCATCAGCATGTTTCAAGCCTAGGACTGAATGAGATTATTTTTGAAGTGAGCATGCATAGAGAAGAGGTCCAAATATTGTGCCCTGAAGCAAGGGATGAGAATACATGGTTGGGTTTGACCCATTTCTGGCTTAGACAAGACCAGTTTCAGTGGATGAGGAAAGTCTGATTAGAGAGGAAAATGTAGAATGGGAGGGGAGGACATGGAAGCAGCAAATATGGATTCTCTATAGGTGGGAACAAAAAGATGGGAGAGGGAGAGATGGCCATATGCTCACTGATAAAACTTAAGGTCTTCTTCCTTATGTCGTCTTGCAGACCATAGGTATGGTTGGGGGAAAAGGGGCATGTTTCATGTATGAGTCAAACATCTGCTTCCTTCCGTCTTTTCCTTTTTTTCTGCTGTCTCCAAGTCTTGGTCTTCTGAATTCAGGCCCTGGTGACTGTTTTCTGTTCATTGCTTTGGTGCTGCCTCTACCAGTGCACTTGTGTCACTCACATGCTAGCACTGACCCACCCTGACCAGTGACACCCATAAAGCATCTCTTTATGTCTTTGTCCCTCCGTCATTGCTGCCTAGAGCTTCTCATCATCAACCTGTCCCTGGATTGTACATGCCTATTGTGCTCTTAGGCTGAAGGAAAACAACTTTTTCTTCTCCCATTCCAAGAATCTGTCCCATATTTCATGTCATGCTGGGGGGCAGTGTGTGTGTGTGTGTGTGTGTGTGTGTGTGTGTGTAATGGGGAGGGAACAATAAATTAGAAAATGTGACTGGATACAGGTGGGAGTGTTGTCTACCCCTTGGTACTTGGCTGGCATATTAAGTCTTGGCTCCATCAGAGCCAGGTCCCCTGTTAGAGCTGAAACTTACTTGTTAGCCTTTGTAAATTTAGTAAATCATATCAATTTTAAAATGTCCGTTAAAATATTTGTGTTTTGAGGCAAACAATTTTTGTCTCTTGTTTGATTCATCAGGGTCTGGGAGTCTTCTTCATAAGGTTGTGTAAGTCTTTAATTTCTGAAAAGGAGAAAACATGCACATGTAGGAAATGACCTTGGTTTAGATCACTTAACTTGCTTGTCTGGGTAATCCCTCCCTAGTTTTTAACCGTGTCTGTCCTTGGAAATCCAGTCATCTAAACAAGAATTTCGGAAGAGATATTGCTGTTTAATTCAAATGTCTAGTATTTTACTCTCTTCCCATTTCTTTCCTCTCCAATGGAGACCATTCTTAAGTGGTAGTTTCAAGTCTTAGGTAGAGAACATAGAATTTTCCCCGTCACTCATGCTAATTTTATCCACAGGAGTAATTTAGTCTGGAAAGTGGATGGGTTGTCAACAGGATAGATCAAGTGGATACTTATGTAAAGGTAGCATTTTAGACTCTCCTGGGAGCACTGATAACACTCTTCAAAGTGGTTCTTGTTGAACTCACTGAACCTTAACTTTGAAGATGAGGAAAGTTATACCTGTTACTCCTGTACTGTAATTTATAATCCATTTCTTAGGTCTCCTTGCTTTGAATTTTGTCTTTTTTAATCATTAGTTATCATTTTGCCCCGCTGACAGGAGGACTCTGAGGGGTTAAGAGATCTGTAGCTTTTTGTTATCAGTTCAAATTTATTGTGTCTTTAATAATTTTTATAAATGGCAATTATGTTCATTTTGATGATGCCTTTTGGGAAAAGAGCACACAAGGAATCAGATGGTCCATGTTCTTCTAGAATTGCAGATTAAATTGTAAACTCAGCTAATCTTTGCAAGTTATATTAGTCTTTTTGGGGCTCACTACCTGGGGGAGTGGTAGTTTAGCCTACTCATTAAAAAAAAACAAAGAAACAAAAAAAAACCCACAAAAATTTTTTAAAAAAGGGGGCATTAAAAGTGGACATCAGGGCTTCCCTGGTGGCGCAGTGGTTGCGCGTCCGCCTGCCGATGCAGGGGAACCGGGTTCGCGCCCCGGTCTGGGAGGATCCCACGTGCCGCGGAGCGGCTGGGCCCGTGAGCCATGGCCGCTGCGCCTGCGCGTCCGGAGCCTGTGCTCCGCAACGGAGGGGCCGCAACAGAGGGAGGCCCGCGTACCACAAAAAAAAAAAAAAAAAAAAAAAAAAAAAGAGTGGACATCACCAACAGATATGAGCTACGATCACAGGGTGTTGAGCAAATCTTATCATTGTCCATGTGTGCCATGATGGGAGAAACACAGGAAGCCTTGTGCAATGAATCTACTCTCAAGTAGGTAGAAAAAAATAAAAAGAGACGTTGTGTGGCAGAAGCAAATCAAGCTGTAATTTCTTGCTCTTTAGAAACATCAGTTCAACCTTTTTTTTTTCCCTTTTAGGTGAACCACTTTCCCTTCTCTGCTTACCTTCAATTGTTCTGTAATTATCATCCTTTGCATTATTAGGTAGCTGTGCAATATTCATATTTCTAATATGAAATGTACACATGAAAGTTTAACACTTTCACCCCTGTCTCTGGTACTCCACCAGCTTAAACTTAAAAACTGGCATTGCCAAGGGAAAATACACACATGTACATACTATCAAGACAAGTGAGTCAACCTAGCACAGATACACTGGGTCACAGTGCAGAGTGCAAGTGTAGGCATGAGCCCTTTGGATGAGATGGTGAAATAGGAAGCAGCTGCGGCCACAGCTCAGGCTCTTCTCTCAGTCCTGTAGGAGGCTTAGAGAATATTGTCCTCAGCCCAGTAGAAAACAGTCACCCATACTTTCAAGGCAAAAACAAAACAGAAAAACAAAACTCCCTGTTATTTAACATGATTCCAAGGATTTTGATAAGCCATACAACTTAATAAATGGAGGATAACCAAATAGGAGAGCACCACTCTCAGATTAGAAGAAACCTGAAACAGTCTGGCCAGTTTCTCATTATAATGTGTGTTGTAATTAGATGAGTTCTGATAAACTCGGTTCAGAGGCCTAGAGAAGGAAAATTTTTCTAGTGTTTGGATGACTGAATTCATTTTCTTTGCTGAATTTCATTTAAGTTCTGGGTCAGATGAAAAACGTAAGTTCTCATTCTTTCCTTTCCAGGTCAGAGAAGCACTACATTTGGCTTCACTATGAATCAAACCCATTGGAAACCAAGGTTACGTGGCTCAATGTATTTCCCCAGCCTTTGCTTTATTCTGGGCCTCTGTGACCTGTGTGCAGGCAGAAAATTCAGACTCACTCTACCCTTCATTCTTAGCAACTATTTTTACTGACTTTTTATGACAATTTTCTTTTTTTTATAATGTAAATGTAAAGATATTTCCTATTTAGTATTGTGAGAGCATGTGAATATTTTTTGTTAAATGCCACCCTGAAGACAGAAAAGAAGATGGAAAGCCATAATAAAGTTAAATAATTGGTATGGGAAAAGTATTTAATCTAAGGCTTGAAACTTTTTCCAGCTTGCCTTGCATCATGATATGAAGTATTACTTTATGTAATTCTTTTGGGCGTATCCAGGCATTTTATCAAGATTAGTGGCTTGATTAACCAGCCCTCTTGGCATATTTGGGTTGTAAGCAGCACATGGTCAGTGTAAGAATGGGCGGGAAAGCCCTGCATCACAGGGCTGGGACTTCCAAACCTCACCAATATGATTAAAAAATCAGAGCCTCGAAAAAAAGACTTCTTACCCCAGCATCTTTGAGAGTAGTCCTACTTTCAAATTCAAAAATAAGAAGATCTTATTAACAAGCCAAAGTGGAAGCTAGGACCTCATGTGTCCTAAGTTAATTCTAACTGAATCTTATTGTAGCAAGATTATAATATGGAATAGCCAAGCATAGTTTTAGATGCAAATTTTATTCTATGGTAAGACATTGTTTTAAATTAGTTTCAGTGAGACTATATAATAATATCAAAATGTAAAACACAACTGGAAAGTGATATGATTAAATTATAAGAATTAAATTGTACCCATTTACCCAATGTAATAGGAAAGCATATGCCAGCTTGCTCTAGGACCGGTGCGAAGTCCATTCACTAGAGAGTCTTCTTGTAAAGAGATCTGCCCCAAACCATTTTCTAGATTTTATCTTTTCCAGACTTTCTCTGTAACTCTTTTGGTGGGTCTTTCTTTTTGCACAGAATGAACACATTCATCAGCCTGAAGCCAAACTCTGGGAAATACCAAAAATATATACAACACAGACTCTGCCCTCCTGGAGTTTGCATTCTGGTTGGAGATACAAGACATATGCACAAGAAACATTTGAAGTGATGTGTGATCGGATAACTGAACTGATCCTACAGGGACTAGGAGATTAGAGGGCCAGTGTGATTGGAATGTTTGGGAAACACTTTTTGGGAGAAGTTAGGATTTGATGGATGGACAAGATCTAAAAAGGAGGAGACAAGGCAAGATGCCTTGGGGATATGGCATTAATAAAAGTGGAAATAAGGGAGTGAACTCAGAATGTATTCATTCAGTAATTATTTATTGAGTGCCTGCCAGAAAAATATGCAGTAAATATGATGAGGTCTTGCCTCTCATGAAGTTTCCATTCCAGTGTGATGAGACAGACAATAAAAAGAAAACAAAAGCAAAATATTTTTAGACTGTGAATGTGCAATTGATGAAATAAACAAGGTGAAGCGATAAAGACAGGGAGGTGGGGGTGGGAGTGTAGTCAATGTTTCTCAAAATTTTAACGTGCATTTGAATCTCCCAGAGGTCTTGTTAAAAGTTAGATTCTGATTCAGAAGTTCTGGGGTGGATCTGAGAGTCTGCATTTTCAAAAAGATCCCAAGGGTTGCCAGTGCTACTGGTCCACAGCCCATATTTTGAGTAGCAAGGCTTTAGATGGTATGATCTGAGAATCTTGGGTGATATAAGGCTGGATGTAGCACAGGAATCCTGGTAGAATAGGGTGAGGGGGAAGAAAGAAAGAGAAGGTTAAGAGAAAGATTTGGGCCAGACTGAGGGGAACCCAGATTGCCATGATTAGGACCACGGAGGTAGGACTTTAGCATCAGGGCCAGTGTTGAAAATGCCTCACGTGGCAGACACTCACGGGATGGAGTCGAGTAGGGCTTCCCGAGCATCATGTCAAGACACACATAGAAAATGATGCTATCACTGCAGAGTGGAGAAAAGTGGGCTTCTGCTTGGGGAAGATCTGGGTTCAAAGGACAAAAGACTCAAGACATAGGATTTCAGAAATCCAAGCACACCAGGATGAGCCCCTTGTTTATGCAAAGGCAGGAGTGAACAGGAGAAACAACAGAACCAAAAACATTTTTCGTGTAGAACTTTGTGAGTGTTTGGTTATACATTGTGGAGAAGGGAGATGGTTTTAGGGGCGCTGGGACCTCAAAAATTCCACAGGCAGCTGAACACACACGATTGGCACTCAAGCAAGAGTTCTGCCCAGGAGTTAAATTTTTTTGAGTCAAACCCTAAGAGTTTCAGATGTGTAAACAAGTAATTCCTTTCAGGACAAGAGTATGAAGAAAAGAAAAGAAGAGCAGATTACTGAAGACTGTACTTCAGGGCATATTTACAGCCTGTGGAAGGAAAACGTGGGGCACAGGAAGGAGGCATTTTTTTCACTTTCTTCCTTTATTGGGAAGCAGACACAGGGCACACAGGGTGGGAAGCAGCCTGACGTCTCCCGGTGAGACCCAGGACCAAGATAGCCAGAGCCAGGGACACCACGGTGGCCAGGCCTACTCCCAGCATCATCACCTAGCAGGGAGAGGACGTGGACCCTTCCACACCGTGGTCTTTAGTTTTCCCCAGGAAGATCAGCGGCCCCACCATGACACCTGCTTCTTCTGTCATGTGCTTGCGATTTCAAGGAACAGACTCTCCCTCCAGGCAGGAGAGCTGGTGAGAAATACAGGAGGATCAAACTGTTGTCAGGAGTCATAGATGTCCAGTGTGGGCGCTGGATACTGTGTGTTTGAGGACTTTGACTGTTGTCACTGTCATTGTAGATATGCCGATTGTGAAAGCAGGTCTTTAATTCTACTACATTGTCCCTGCCTCCCCAAAGCTCTCTTTTAGACCACAATTGTTTGTTCAAGCATTTCCACCCGACAAGTCCCGTCCATCTCCATGGTGGAGGGGCAAGAAGAAAGGGAAGGTGACCAAGAAGAGGCCAAAGTCTGGACCATTGCAGAATCTGAACTTCCCCAGCTACTATGGGTCCTGAAGCCCACGGTTCTCTGTAGGATGCAGTGTTGATATACACCCTAGGGAATGGGGAGGAAGAGGAAAGCTTTCCTTTGTCTAACAGAATTTCCCTCTAAAGCTGTCCTTTGCTTGTATATTATAGCGAAGTTAAGTCCCGAAGAGGCTCAGTGAGTTTTGAGAGAAAATTACACCTGTTAGCAGTAAGCTAAGAATGAGGACCCAAGTTTTCTCCACTTTCTGAGTGGTGATCTTTTTATTGCAATTAGAGTAAACAGTGAGCAACGTTAAACACAGAGGGTATATATAGGATCCCTCGCCCCCGAGTCGATGGGAGCTTTCATTTTTGCATTCATTGACCTTAGTCTTTAGCCTTTTTAGATTCAGGACATAAGGTGACATTTTTATGTTTACTGTATTCCGCATGTTATGAATGCAGGAAAACCTTCAGTGAATATTTTAGGTAGCTCCACATCAAAATACTAGGTGGCAGTCTAACACTGCCTTTGGGTATTCAGAACTCCCGTCTGGTTTTTAACAATGGCATTTTAACAAAAATTTTTGGAGATATTTAAAAAAAAATAACTTCAAATGGAAGCTTTACAGAAATAAGTAAGTGACGGTGTGTGATGTGTTTGTAAACTATCTTTCCGCAAACCCATAGTTTTAACTACAAATTACACATGCAATTGAATGAAATACTAAAAACTTAAGACTTAACCAGAGAGGACATCCAGGGTTGCTTCTAGAACCCAATTATTCTTGAAGATAAATAACTATCTTCTAAATGTTTCAAAAATCGGTGAAAATGGAGAGAAACTCTAAAGAGTCAGTCTTGTTATTAAAATGAAATTGGTTAATCCTAAAGAATATGATTGAGGAAAATAAAATAAGTTGGTTTAAAAAAAAAAGACAACCAAAAAATAAACAAAGGATATCAATAGATATTTCCCAGTAGAAATACGTATGGCAAAGAACATATGCAAAACACTTAACCTCTAATAAGAAAGAAAATTCAATTAAATGAGAACACTTTTATTGCCTCTCAATTTGACTGAATTATTTTCTAAAGCTCTATCCCAAAGAAAAATCAGAGAAGTGGTCAGAGATCTATGTATAAGCATCATCCTTGATGTTTTGTTTATGAAAATCTAAAGACACTAATGCTTAGAAAGTGGTATTTCTTAAAATGGAATATTATGCATTCTTAATTTATAGGACTTTGTATTTTAGTTAGCCTCTAAAATTATATTATGCCCAACTAATGTAAAAATGCAGACGCATAATGTTTAAAAACACTCAGAGAAGAAGTGTAAGTTTACCTTTGCTGGAAGGACAGAGTTTGCTGTGCAGTTTTTGGGTCTTCAGGAGAATCGATCATATGTATAATTATACGAATGTATACATATAAATATGTGTGAGTAGGTCAATGCCTGGGATCGTGGTGAAGGAGCAGATTCATAATCAAATGCATCGCTGGTGGCTCCACTCAGCTGCAGCTGGTTAACTCAACTGCAGGAGGGTCAAGGGAAAGAAATCCAGTCCCTTCCTTGAGATTCTTTTCTGGAATCGCATGAGTGCACGTGTGGGACATTAATGCCACACTCAGGGCTGCCGTCAGCTCATAGATTTCCCAGTGGCAACAAAGAAGGGAAGAATTCAGCAAATCAGAAAGGAACCCAAATCTTTCTCCTCAGTGATTATCAAAATATCATCATCTGTAAATATTTCGCCACATGGGCAAAAGTATCAACCTGCTTTTAATTCCTTTCTTAACACAGTCTTTCCTATTCAGCGTGTTATTTTTTGTCAAAAGCAAGATATTATAATTGCTTGGTTTGCTGTTTGTTTTATGTAATGATATGGAATAAACAAGAGTAAGGAAAAATCAATAGAATTGCCTAGCCGAAGAGGTTGCTTGTTGCATTCTGCTAGAAATATATGAATTGGATGTTCAGTGTATTTATTCACTAACTTAATTTATCGATTCAATTACATTGCCCTTATTGTGGAAATAGTAGATAAAAATGAAGGAAACTTTGGCAAAATGATCTGACACTTTGGCAACTGTAAAGTATAAGGAATATATAGAATCCAATCTTAGAATTCAGTACCCAATAAGAATTTTTAAAAGGTTTTACTTCTCGGATGAAAACATTTTAAAAATAACAGCCACATATGGTCCCAAACTAAAAACATAATCAAAACCTACACATGATCAAAATTCTGGTGCTTTCATCTCACACGCCTACAATGTGACTTGTTGAAAACCTGGATAGGAGGTAACTTCTTTAATGACTCTTCTTTTAGCAATGTGTGGGGTTTTTTTCCGTGAAAAAACTGAAAAGCAACACCGAGGTGCTCGTTAATAGTATTTTTCTAGAACCATGTCGTTTGGCAAGGAAAAAAAGTGTGAGACTTCTGAGTTCTTTCTTAAAATTTACATTAAGAAAACACGTCAGGGGCTTCCCTGGTGGCGCAGTGGTTGAGAGTCCGCCTGCCGATGCAGGGCACACAGGTTCGTGCCCCGGTCCGGGAAGATCCCACATGCCGCAGAGCGGCTGGGCCCGTGAGCCATGGCCGATGAGCCTGCGCGTCCGGAGCCTGTGCTCCGCAACGGGAGAGGCCACAACAGTGAGAGGCCCGCGTACCGCGAAAAAAAAAAAAAAAAGCAAGAAAACACGTCAGTAACCATGAGAAGATTTTTCTGTACCACAGAGATATTAGGCACATCCTATTTCCAGGCTTCCAGCCTGCTGATGAGGTCCTACCCTTTATGTAAAATGACAATGCTGCTGGCCTATTATAATCATCTCCATGGAGAATCATATAATGGTCCATGGGGGAGGAAGCCGTGGCAATTGTCCCCCTGTGTCCTCTCATTTCACAGATGAGCTTGCTCATTTGAGTGGTTTTTCCAGTGTAGGTCAAAACCTACTCTGATGAGACTGATGAAACCACAGATTTTATGACAATGGAACACAAAGGAAGCTTATAATATTATTCATTATTTTTAAAATTTGCATACTTGAAACAAATGTTTCGGCTGCCCCTTATTTGTACAATTAATAAGGTGGGGGAAGGGAGGAGAAGGAAATAGATGGATTTGAGCAAATGCAGATTTTGAGTGAATATGGAGCACTAGGGAGGGTAGATGTTTGGATTTTGTTTACAATTATATTTCAGTGCAATTTGAGATCATCTTTAGAAAAATCCTCATGTTTTGTAAAGGGTTGCAGAATTTCTCTTTTGTTTGTTTGAATTTACTTATGTAATCTTTTTTTTTTAAAAGCATTTTTCTTTTCAGCCGTGCTGTGCGGCTTGTGGGATCTTAGTTCCCCGACCAAGGATTGAACCCGGGCCCCAGCGGTGAAAGCACTGAATCCTGACCACTGGATCACCAGGGAACTCCCTATTTATGTAATCCTTGTATCTAGGATTCCTATGGCATGAAGGGCCTGGGTTATCTGTTGCTCAGGGATATATCTTGTCTATGATTCTGCTTTTTCAGAAACATGGGAGATGTGCTCTATTTGACTTCCTGGTGTCTTAGTAACTTCAGAAGTTGTGAGAATCTGAAGGGACCACTTGATCCAGCCCTCTCATTTTACAAGTGAGAAAACCAAAGCCTGGGGATGCTAAGGTCTGTCCAAGGTCAATGGCAGAGCTGAGACAAGGACCAAGGTCTCTTGTCTGTCTGAAGTAGGGTGATTTTTCTACCACATCACTCTTGCCTTGCAGGTATTTCCTCCCCTCAGCAATTTAATGGATATGCTAGCCATCTTCTCATAGAGACTCACTGTCCCTTTCTAGGGTGACTGAAACCTACCCCAATCCAATTGTCCTTCTTATCTCCTTCCAACAGGTGGTGACAAAGCATTCTCACCTCTCTCTGGGCACTAATTAGGAACTACTGAACCCACCTGGGATTGTTAGCGACAGTTCCTGGTCACCAGCCTCTCTCTAAGAGAAACTGTAGTAGAGGCTCTCATAATTACCTATCACAGGGATCCAGGTGGGGACAGGCTGCTTTCAATGCATGTAGTGTGTGAATTAGGAAGTAAGTATGAACACAAGCCTCAGGATGCTTGCTTCAAATTTTGGCTTTACCACTTGCGCAAGCTACTTATCTCTGTGGGTCAGTTTCGTCATCTATAAAATGGGGATGATAGTGGTATCTCCTTAACAGGATTTCTATGAGGATACAATGACTTAATACATATAAAATATTTTAAACAGCAACGACTACATAGTAAGTGCTCAGTTAATGCAGTCTAATATTATTAATATGAGTTTTCATATATAAACAGGGTCATATTTATTTTTGGTCAAGATAGTGGACTGAGGAATGGCAGAGTTATTTCTGCACATGATTTTCTGTGTCGCAGCTATAGTGACCATCTTTCAGTTCACAGAGCAAGCTTTTTTCTGATCTGCCCCTTTGCATACATCATCCCCTTTGACTATAGTTTTTCTGTCTTCACTCTTATCATCTACTTAGAGTCTATTTATCCTTCAGATTTTAGAACCAGCATTACTTTTTCAGGGGAAACTTCCACGACCCCCTAATATCAATACTTTACTATAGATTCTTATAGCTCTTTTCTCATAGAACCATATTCATAGCACTTATAACATATAATTTTATACATATAGGTGTGAATATTTGATCAAAGTCTATCTTCCCCACTAGACTGTAACCTGAATTCATTAGCATAGGGATTTTACCTGCTTTTGTTGACCATTGGCTCACTAGTGCCTGTACATTATGGTACACATTGCAAATGTTCAATAGCTCTTTGTAAAATGAATGAACAGATGAAGTTGGGTCTAAGAGAGTTTTTATCCTGAGATCAAATTGATGACAACTTGCGTATACTGAGTTCTCGTGAAGGGCAGGGCAAATATGTGGATGGAATGAGACGAACACCATCACAATTTTTTGTACAATCTGCCATGGGAAATAAGACTCTGAAGATAAGGTGGTCTTCAGTCCCACAAAGCCAGAGTTCATTTCTCCTTTTGTAAAACAGAAAAATTAACTTCATAATTTTATAATATTTAAGAACATGAAATGTTATAAAATGCATGATTTTAAGTGCACAGCTTGGTAAAGTTTTTATAAATATATGCCCCGCATGACCAGCACCACAATTGACTGAACTACTTCGGTCCATTGTCTCAATCAGGTTGGTGTCATTTCTCATTGGTCTTTCTACTTCTACTCATGCTCCACTCTGATCCAGCTTCCTCCAGCAATTAGGCTGATTCATTTATTACATAAACCGAATTATTTGAGGCTACTGCTTAAAAGCATTCAGCGGCTCCCAGCTGTAATAGAATAAACCCAAATTCCTTACCATGGCCTAAAAGTCCTGTGTGATCTGGCCCCTGCCCTGCCCCCAGGCTGTCCTACACCATTCTTCCTCTTGCATTCTGTACTTCTTGCAACACTAATCTTCTTTCAGTTCCTTGAATTTGCCAAGTTCTTTCTTACTCTAGACTCAGATTCAACCACTCTTTTTCTACTTCTTACCCTTCAGGTTTGTGATAAGCAGATGACGGCCTCCCAGAAATGTCCATGTCCTAATCCCTTAACTAGGACTCTGTTACCTTACATGGCAAAAGAGACTTTGAAGATGTGATTAAGTTTAGGATCTTGGAAGCAGAGGTGGTATGATTGCTGGCTTTAAAGATGAAGGGGGCCACAAGCCAAGGAACGTGGGCAGCCTCTAGAAACTGGCAAAGGCAAGGAATGAATTTTCCCCTAGAGCCTCCAGAAGGAACACAGCCCCGCCATCATCTTGATTTTAGCTCCATGAGACTCATTTCAGACTTCTGACATCTGAACTGTAAGATAATAAATTTGTGTTGCTTTAAGCCACTAAGGTTGTGGTTATTTCTTACAGCCGCAATAGGAAACTAATACACAGTCTCTGCTTAAAAATATCATCTCTACAAGGACACCTTCTCCAACAACCCCATCTTAAATAGAGCCCCTTACCTCTTCTCCCATTCCCACCCATAGTATCTACTTCACTACCTTGTTTGATTTTTTTGTAGTAAAACTTACCACTTGTAATCATTTTTTACTTCTTCTTTGTCATCCTCATTTGTGTTCTCTGGGGCCAGGGATAATATCTCGTTCACCATTATATCTTCAGGAACTAGTAAAGCACCTGCAACTCTATAATTATGTGCTTAACAAATATTTATAAACGATCCAGGTCTGTGCTGTTCAATATAGTAGCCACTAGTCATATGTGGCTATTGATCCCTGGCAATGTGGCTAGTCCAAACAGAGATGAACTGTAAGTGGAAAACACCAGATTTCCAAGTCTTAGTAATGAAAAAGGAATACACAATATCTCCTTAATATTTTTTATCTTAATTCCATGTTGAAATGATGATATTTTAGACATACTGGGTTCAATAAATATATTATTTATTTAATATTAAATTATTTAAATTTGTTTCACCTATTTATTTTTCATGTTATTAATATAGGTACTAGAAATTTAAAATTATATATGTGCCTTACATTATTTTTCTGGTGGACAGCACTTATTCGGATTGTTGATTTCTTGATAGTAAAACTCATATTTTATTCCTTTTTGTGTGACTCGAAATGATTTGCACATAGTAGCTTCTCCATAATGTTTGCTGCATGAATACTTGTTAAATAAGTTATTTTATTAAGAATATATAATATTGTACAAGTGCATAAAATTGGGCTAAAATAGCCAATTTGGATTCAGCAATTTTTACCAGCTATATTTGTGGCTGCACATAATATTTTTCACCTGATAGATTTTCTAGTTGCTTTAAAATTAACACTATGTGTTACAAATCAGCAACTGGAAATAGAGGTAGAGGGCAAAATACTATGTTAGAATGTTTTGTGTTATTTGGTCCAGTGGAATTCTACCTTCAGGGACACAGCTTTTTCCTGAGAACACCCACTTTCTTATGAAATAGTTAAAGCCGATTCGAAGGAAATCCATCAGGCAGTGCTTCTCCGTCACTGTCTGCAAAGTACTCTGAAAGTCCAAAAGGGGGAAAGCATACTCATGTGTTAGGAAATGGAGCATTTAGGGTCTAGCCTAGGGTCCTGCCCAATCCCATCTTGCTTGAATTTTCTTTAACATCCACTATTTTGTCTTAAAAATTCATGAGAATATTACATTTTATTCCATAATTTGTTTGTATTTGTTTTAGTATAAAAATATTGCTCTGTAGTCCAAATCCTCAAGTAAAATAGGCACTCTGCTTTTGTCTGAGGCTACTTGTGCCCAAGATGTACTGATCCACCCAGGGGCGCTGGTACTGCGCAGTGAGAAGTGTGGAATTAGGACTGATGTCCTGACCCTTGATGTTTTGAGGAATCCTTATACGGCTGTAAGGACAATTGGTTAAACAGTGAGCTGGGTAGCAGCTGCTGGGGAGAGGAAGAAGTGGTTCTCCCAGTCGATGTGGAGGTGGAGGGTGAGGAGAAACAAGAATGAACAGCTATCAATACAAACACAGAGATCAGCTCAAAGCCTGTGTTTAATAACAAGAAGAATTGGTGGATCAATCTCGTCTCTAATCTCCCTTCATGTCCTTCTGGCTTCGGGCTGCCTTTTGAGGTGTGTGTGTGTGTGTGTGTGTGTGTGTGTGTGTTTCAGTGCACCCTCACGCACCTTTAAAAGCAACACTTGGAATCTTTTTTGCCTATATAAAAGTTGGGGGGGAAGAGGAAGACAGAAGATTATTTTTCTAGACCAGTCTCTCTCTTGCCTAAATCTATTAAAAGATAGCCTGGCCCACCATCCTTCTTTTGGTAATTGGCAGTTTACATACACTATTATTTAATACCCATTTCAGCCTTGAAATGGTTGGTTATTACCATTTGATAGATGGGCAAACTGAATTTCAAAGAGGTTACAAAGTACATCCATAGTCTATTCAGTTTGTAAATGGCAGAGTCAGGTTAAGAGACCGGCTCCATGCTGTTCCCATCACATTTTCCTGCCTTTCCAGCAGGTTTAGAGTCTGTTTCAACTTGATTCTACAATTTCTTTTTCGTGGCTCCTTTGTCCCGGGGACCATGCTAGACTTAAAAGAGTATACAAAGATGAATACAGACATGTTCCCTGCTGACTCCCAGGGCTGCAACATTTTCCCTCCCTGACACTCAAAGCAGCAGGTAAGAAGGATAGTAACTATTAAATTACTTTCTTGGGGCAATTCATCCTGAGTAGCCCAGAGTTAAACATTTCCTACTTAACATTAGCAGATGGTGAATGAGGCAACAATGTCAGCACTAGGAACAAAACGAAAGTAATAAAAAGAATTGGCGCTTGGATAGAAAAGATGAACCACCATTCCTGCTGGTCCTTTGTCTCAATCATTCAGTAGAAAGAAAACAATCACTTCATAAACCAGTCGAAGCTGGTCTCATTCTGCCATTCACAAACATGGAATTACTTGCTTCGAATGATAAACGAATGTCTTTGCCAGAGCACTGGGACTGATAAAACTTACCGTGCAATTATTACTTATGTCCCAGAAAGGACTTATTTATTTTAGCTTGTATCATCTTTTCATTCTTGAAATGTGTTTTTTATGTATTTGCTTTTGAAAACTGGAGTAGATGTCAGTATAGAAAGAAGCTTTTCTATTACTGTAACTGAAATATAATTTTGAAAGTGAGTGATGTGAAACAATGCATTGATTCTTTGCATTTTACCACAAGAGGTTGGAGCCAAAGGAAAATAGCAACTGCATTTTTATAAAATTAAGGCTAACCTGAAATTATGGTTGGATTCCAAGCAGTGCTAAATCCAGAGTGTGGGGAGTGTACAAGCCCTAAATATGTTGGTCCACAACAGACTGGTTCATTACATTTTTGTAGTTAGGGTCCAAAGAGGACAGGCACAATTTATCTTCTTGTAAAAATATACATATACATACTTACACAACACATATGTACATGTGCCCACATACAGGTAAAAGCTTGTTTGAAAAAAACAAATTCTGTCTTAATCCTCTTAAAAAAGGTAAAAAGCTGAGTCTCCAAGTTTTGCTCTGTGTACCCTACAATCTCAATTAATACCTCTGGGGAAAAGAGCTGAATTGTAGCAATCATATGTAACATGGTAATCGGGCACCACTCCAAGGCATTTTATAAGATTCCCAAGGGATCTGGTGAAAGTTGAAAATTAATTTCTAAACTATTCAGTTTTATTTTCCATTAATTTTTATATTTTAAACATGTGTTGTGAATCTTTTTCTTCGTCTTTCTAGATTATGGCATGTCTACTTTTTAAAATGAAATTAGAACTGTAACTTTTCACTGGGTAATCATTCTACTTTTTTGATATGTATCCTAGGATGGTCCAACGTACATCTCAAAGTCAACAGTAAATTATCTAAATGAGCACCAAATATCTGTACCCATCTGGCTTGTAGCCAACTTGGCAGATTCGTAATAATTTGAAACTAGAAGAATTTTTCGAAGCTTTTACACAGAATATATCCAACATGTTCCAGCAGAAACCACTCTCCACGTTTCTTTTCTAAATGATAAACACAGTTTTTTTCTCTTAAAAAAAAGATTTGTTATTTATTTATGATACAAATTCTTACTAAACTAAGAATAGAACGGAACTTCTTGAACTCATGCAGCTTCCATGCCAAAAATTCACAGCAAACATTATACATGATGGCCCTTAACCCCCAGCCCAGACACCCTGGCCAGGGGAGAGGCCACCCCAAGCCATGAGAGAAATGGGGGTTTGGTTAAGGCATTCCCTTCTTCTTCTTTTTTTTTTTTTGTGGTTACAGTATCTGCCCAAACCTGTAGGCAGAAATCAGAATGTTTTTATTTATATATATATTTTTAAACTTTTTTTAAATTTAAATTTTATTTTTTTTTATACAGCAGTTTCTTATTAGTCATCCATTTTATACACATCAGTGCATACATGTCAATTCCAATCTCCCAATTCATCACACCACCATACCCACCCCCCCGCGGCTTTCCCCCCTTGGTGTCCATACGTTTGTTCTCTACATCTGTGTCTCAATTTCTGCCCTGCAAAGCGGTTCATCTGTACCATTTTTTCTAGGTTCCACATATATGCGTTAATATACGATATTTGTTTTCCTCTTTCTGACTTACTTCACTCTGTATGAAAGTCTCTAGATCCATCCACGTCTCTACAAATGACCCAATTTTGTTTCTTTTTATGGCTGAGTAATATTCCGCTGTATATAGGTACCACATCTTCTTTATCCATTCATCTGTCTACAGGCATTTATGTTCCTTCAATGACCTGGCTATTGTAAATAGTGCTGCAATGAACACTGGGGTGCATATATCTTTTTGAATTATGGTTTTCTCCAGGTATATGCCCAGGAGTGGTATTGCTGGGTCATATGGTAGTTCTATTTTTAGTTTTTTGTATATGCCCAGTAGTGGGATAGCTGGATCATTTGGTAATTTTAGTTTTAGTTTTTTAAGGAACTTCCATACTGTTTTCCATAGTGGCTGTATCAATTTACATTCCCACCAACAGTGCAAGAAGGTTCCCTTTTCTCCACACCCACTCCAGCATTTGTTGTTTGTAGATTTTCTAATGACTCCCATTCTAACTGGTGTGATGTGGTACCTCATTGTAGTTTTGATTTGCATTTCTCTAATAATTAGGGATGTTGAGCAGGTTTTCATATGCTTCCTGCCATCTGTATGTCTTCTTTGGAGAAATGTCTATTTAGGTCTTCTGCCCATTTTTGGATTGGGTTGTTTGTTTTTTTAAATATTGAGCTGCATGAGCTGTTTATATATTTTGGAGATTAATCCTTTGTCCGTTGATTCGTTTGCAAATATTTTCTCCTGTTCTGAGGGTTGTCTTTTAGTCTTGTTTATGATTTCCTTTGCTGTGCAAAAGCTTTGAAGTTTCATTAGGTCCCATTTGTTTATTTTTGTTTTTATTTCCATTACTCTAGGATGTGGATCAAAAAAGATTTTGCTGTGATTTATGTCAAAGAATGTTCTTCCTATGTTTTCCTCTAAGAGTTTTATAGTGTC
>NC_041215.1:122984572-122985397 GCF_002837175.3 Physeter macrocephalus | reverse complement strand
CCACTTTCTGGAGAGTTTTTATCATAAATCGTTGTTGAATTTTGTCAAAAGCTTTTTCTGCATCTACTGAGATGATCCTACGGTTTTTCTTCTTCAGTTTGTTAATATGGTGTATCACATTGATCGATTCGAGTATATTGAAGAATCCTTGCATCCCTGGGATAAATCCCACTTGATCATGGTGTATGATCATTTTAATGTGTTGTTGATTTCTGTTTGCTACTATTTTGTTGAGGATTTTTGCATCTATATTCATCAGTGATATTAGTCTGTAATTTTCTTTTTTTGTAGTATCTCTTTCTGATTTTGGTATCAGGGTGATGGTTGCCTCATAGAATAAGTTTGGGAGTGTTCCTTCCTCTGCAAATT
Source organism: Physeter macrocephalus (assembly GCF_002837175.3). Classification (NCBI taxonomy): domain Eukaryota; kingdom Metazoa; phylum Chordata; class Mammalia; order Artiodactyla; family Physeteridae; genus Physeter; species Physeter macrocephalus. Next base: position 122,985,028 of record NC_041215.1, on the reverse strand, counting down.
TTTGGAAGAGTTTGAGAAGGATGGGTGTTAGCTCTTCTCTAAATGTTTGATAGAGTTCACCTGTGAAGCCATATGGTCCTGGACTTTTGTTTGTTGGAAGATTTTTCATCACAGCTTCAATTTCATTACTTGTGATTGTTCTGTTCATATTTTCTATTTCTTCCTGGTTCAATCTTTGAAGTTTTTACCTTTCCACGAATTTTTCCATTTCTTCCAGGTTGTCTATTTTATTGGCATAGAGTTGCTTGTAGTAGTCTCTTAGGATGCTTTGTATTTCTGTGGTGTCTGTTGTAACTTCTTTTTCATTTCTAATTTTATTGATTTGAGTCCTCTCCCTCTTTTTCTTGATGAGTCTGGATAATGGTTTATCAATTTTGCTTATCTTCTCAAAGAACCAGCTTTTAGTTTTATTGATCTTTGCTATTGTTTTCTTTGTTTCTATTTCATTTATTTCTG
>NC_041215.1:122947687-122983774 GCF_002837175.3 Physeter macrocephalus | reverse complement strand
TCTATTTTATCTGATATGAGTATTGCTACTCCAGCTTTCTTTTGATTTCCATTTGCATGGAATATCTTATTCTATCCCCTCACTTTTGTTCTGTTGTGTCCCTAGGTCTGAAGTGGGTCTCTTGTAGACAGCATATATATGGGTCTTGTTTTAGTATCCATTCAGTGAGCCTGTGTCTTTTGGTTGGAGCATTTAATCCAGTCACGTTTAAGGTAATTATCGATATTTATGTTCCTATGACCATATTCTTAATTGTTTTGTGTTTGTTTCTGTAGGTCCTTTTCTTCTCTTGTGTTTCCCACTTAGAGAATTTCCTGTAGCATTTTTTTTGTAGAGCTGGTTTGGTGGTGCTGAATTCTCTTAGCTTTTGCTTGTCTGTAAAGCTTTTGATTTCTCCATCGAATCTGAATGAGATCCTTGTTGGGTATAGTAATCTTGGTTTTAAGTTCTTCCCTTTCATCACTTTAAATATATCTTGCCACTCCCTTCTGGCTTGTGGAGTTTCTGCTGAGAAATCAGCTGTTAATCTTATGGGAGTTCCCTCGTATGTTATTTTTCATTTTTCCCTTGCTGCTTTCAATAATTTTTCTTTGTCTTTAAATTTTGCCAGTTTGATTACTACGTGTCTTGGCATGTTTCTCCTTGCGTTTGTCCTGCCTGCGACTCTCTTTGCTTCCTGGACTTGGGTGGCTATTTGCTTTCCCTTGTTAGGGAAGTTTTCAACTATAATCTCTTCAAATATTTTCTCGGGTCCTTTCTCTCTTTCTTCTCCTTCTGGGACCCCTGTAATGTGAATGTTGTTGCATTTAATGTTGTCCCAGAGGTCTCTTAGGCTTTCTCATTTCTTTTCATTCTTTTTTTCTTTATTCTGTTCCGCAGCAGTGAATTCCACCATTCTGTCTTCCAGGTCACTTATCCGTTCTTCTGCCTCAGTTATTCTGCTATTGATTCCTTCTAGTGTAGTTTTCATTTCAGTTATTGTATTGTTTATCTCTGTTTGTTTGTTCTTTAATTTTTCTAGGTCTTTGTCTTGTCTATCTTTCTGTGAATGTGGTTTTTGTTCCACAGGCTGCAGGATTTTAGTTCTTCTTGCTTCTGCTGTCTGCCCTCTGGTGGATGTGGCTATCTAATAGGCTTGTGCAAGTTTCCTGATAGGAGGGACTGGTGGTCTGTAGAGCTGACTGTTGCTCTGGTGGGCAGAGCTCAGTAAAACTTTAATCCGTTTGACTGCTGATGGGTGGGGCTGGGTTCCGTCCCTGTTGGTTGTTTGGCCTTAGGCCACCCAGCACTGCAGCCTACCTGAGCTCTTTGGTGGGGCTAATGGTGGACTCTGGGAGGGCTCACGCCATAGAGTAGTTCCCAGAACTTCTGCTGTCAGTGACGTTGTCCCCATGGTGAGCCACAGCCACCCCCTGGCTCTGCAGGAGACCCTCCAACAGTAGCAGGTAGGTATGGTTCAGTTTCCTATGGGGTCACTGCTCCTTCCCCTGGGTCCCGATGCACACACTACTTTGTGTGTGCCCTCCAAGAGTGGAGTCTTTGTTTCCCCCAGTCCTGTCGAAGCCCTGCAATCAAATCCCACTAGCCTTCAAAGTCTGATTCTCTAGGAATTCCTCCTCCCGTTGCCATAATCCCAGGTTGGGAAGCCTGACGTGGGGCTCAGAACCTTCACTCCAGTTGGTGGACTTCTGTGGTATAAGTGTTCTCCAGTCTGTGAATCACCCACCCGCAGTTATGGGATTTGATTTTACTGTGATTGTGCCCTTCCTACCGTCTCTTTGTGGCTTCTCCTTTGTCTTTGGATTTAGGGTATCTTTTTGGTGAGTTCCAGTGTCCTCCTGTCGATGATTGTCCAGCAGCTAGTTGTGATTCTGGCATTCTCGCAAGAGGGAGTAAGAGCATGTCCTTCTACTGCGCCATCTTGGTTCTATTGCATTCCCTCTAAACACAGTTCTTTAGTAAAATCTAGCTTTTATCCCCTCCTCCCTATTTTATATCTATGTTATGGTTTGGAAAGTCATATTTATAGTTATTTCCCCCTTTCCCCACATTTATAACTACCACCCTTCCTCCTATTGCCCCATCCCCATACGACACCTAGTCGCCAGCCAAAACATAATTTCTTGACTTAGTTGTTCATTTATCTTTTTTAAAAAATTTACCTTTTTAAGAAGTTTTCTACCTGATAATTTTTAACTATTTAGTCTTTATTAATTAAAAAAAATTTATTAGAGTATAGTTGATTTACAATGTTGTGTTAGTTTCAGGTGTACAGTAAAGCGAATCAGTTATACATATACATATTTCCTCTTTTTTTTAGATTCTTTTCCCATATAGGTCATTACAGAGTATTGAGTAGAGTTCCCTGTGCTATACAGTAGGTCCTTATTAATTATCTATCTTATGTATAGTAGTGTGTATATGTCAATCCCAATCTCCTAATTTATCCCTCCCCCCCTTACCCCCTGGTAACCATAAGTTTGTTTTCTAAATCTGTAACTCTCTGTTTTGTAGATAAGTCCATTTGTACCCTTTTTTTGTGTGTGTGTGGTACGCGGGCCTCTCACTGTTGTGGCCTCTCCTGTTGCAGAGCACAGGCTCCGGACGCACAAGCTCAGTGGCCATGGCTCACGGGCCCAGCCGCTCCACGGCATGTGAGATCTTCCTGGACCGGGGCACGAACCCGTGTCCCCTGCATCGGCAGGTGGATTCTCAACCACTGCACCACCAGGGAAGCCCCATTTGTACCCTTTTATTAAGATTCCACATATAAGTAGTATCATATGGTACTTGTCTTTGTCTGAGTTACTTCACTCAGTATGACAACCTCTAGGTGCATCCATGTTGTTGCGAATGGCATTATTTCATTCCAAATGGGAGAAAATATTTGTAAATGACAATGGATCAGTCTCCAGAATACACAAATAGCTCATGCAGCTCAATATCAAAACAGCAAACAACCCAGTTAAAAAATGGGTGGAAGATCTAAATAGACATTTCTCCAAAGAAGATATACAGATGGCTAAAAAACACAAGAAAAGATGCTCAACATAACTAATTATTAGAGAAATTCAAATCAAAGCTACTGATACAATGAGGTATCACCTCACACTGGTCAGAATGGCCTTCAAAAAGTCTACGAATGATAAATGCTGGAGAGGGTGTGGAGAAAAGGGAACCCTCCTACACTGTTGGTGGTAATGTAAATTGGTAAAACCACTATGGAGAACAGTATGGAGGTTTCTTAAAAAAACTAAAAATAGAGCTACCATATGATCCAGCAATCCCACTCCTGGGCATATATCTGGAGAAAACCATAATTCGAAAAGATACATGCACCCCAATGTTCATTGCAGCACTATTTACAATAGCCAGGACATGGAAGTGAACTAAATGTCCATCAACAGAGGAATGGATAAAGAAGATGTGGTACCTACCTGATAATTTTGATAGATTTTAGGTAGAACTTAAAGAATAAAAGGGGGAAGTGGCTGTTGCTTTTTATTTACAACCTAAGCTAAACCATGTCACATGCGCTCTGCAGGTTCATAGCAGTATACCTGTCCTTGGTTTCCTTTTCCTTTATTTTCTTTCCATCCTTATTTACAGCAAATGGAATATTATGGAAACAGCAATTGAAAAATAAAGGGCTAGACACAGATCGAGACAACTGTGCAACTGTCTTTTTATTGTACGCTCTTCATCCCACGTTTGAATTGTGTTGATTTCAATTTTTAAAATCCAGCTAATTTGATAAAATATCTTTTCTCTCATTTCCCAAACTCTCTCACCTCAAGGCTGCTCCAAAGACTCTCCTTCTCAACCCTATACTTTATCTTTCTCTCCAACTAGTTCAGTGAAGCTCTTTCCCCTTCATCCCTTCTTTCTTTCCTTTCACCTCTCTGATTCTGTATCTTGTTCTAATTAGTTAACCTGTTATGCATTATAAAAGTCTAGAATAGGCTGGTAAAAAAACCCAAAAAACAAAACACTCCTGGATGGAATGGGAATAGGGAGATAAACTGAGTGGCAAAGATAAAATGCTTTTAATGTATGGGACAGAAGGAGCATGTGGCAAAGTTGGGAACATCTGCACATTAATTTTGTCCTCATTACACTAAAATTGAGACATTTAATTTTCCTTTGTCTCTATAGACTTCTCTTTTCCCACTCCCAAACTTTCTGTCTTATTTTAAATTCTAGAATTCAAATCTATGACCTCCAATCTCCTAAAAAGGACTTAGTTTATAGCATCTGAAGACAAACACTGCATGCTTATATATATAATATACTCGAACAAATCCTTTGCATTATTAAGGCTCATGTAATGAGGCAAATTCACAACAAGATGTGGATATACTCATTTTGTGGACATAGCTTGGAAGCTAAGCTTTTTTAGAAAGAAAAGATTTTTTGACAGTCTGTATAGTATCTTCTAGTACATTATAGATGTTCCATGAATATTACATAACGTAAGTTACATCGAACCCACACTTTTTGTAACCCTATTCAGGCCTAAATGAAATATTTTTTCCTAAACAGAGGGTTAACAATCTTCTGAAAATGAGGCCAATGTCTCTCTTTTAGGATTTAAATATTTTTGAAACTATGCTTGGAGGAAATACAGTCACACACACAGGAATAAAAATAAGACCTAAATACATTTTTAAAAATATGGAAAATTCACAAATTTTATTAAATCTGAAACACTTTCAATTGAAAGCTGTACCATATATCACACCACACACAAAGATATGATGCTTATCAGTTATGAATTTATTTTATACAGTTTGAAAGATTTCTTTGAAACTTAATTAGAAATATATTTTTAAAAAACATACTTCAGTAATTTGTACCTGTCAAAAGGAAAGAAAAATAAAATTGGTTAAGACATTCCTAAAATGTGTTCTCAACCAGACTCTGGCTCTTTGGAGTCACCATTGGCTCAGAGCTGCTGCGGTCATGATTTTTCCACTCACTATCATCCACTGTACCATCTGGGGTGTTGATAATGCAGCATTTCTTAACAAAGTGCTCCCATGTAGTCTCTGGGATATTCTTTGAAATAGCTGATTCTTATATGCAAGTTTTGATGCCTGTGCTTTCTTGATTGTACAAGAAGGTGTCAACAGAATATTTCCAGACAATAACCAGGACTCATATTCCTTCCTCAAATGAACCTTAAATGGTTTGTTGACTGACACATTGAGGGGTTATGATTGTCTAGTTGAGTCACTAGGGATAACAGCTGAGTTCAAACATGCACAGGTAATGATAACTACTTTGCAATTCCACCCAGCCAACAGCAATTGTGAGAGGCACTCTGATTTTATAGGTGTAAAGTAAGAAAAACTTCATCTCAGAATTGATGAGAAATGATAGATGTTTTATTAGATGCCAGACATCATGTTAGATTGATTATTCCACAGAAAGGAATTGCTGAACTAATTGCTCATTTTACCATTATGTATCATTAAACATGGATTTATTTTAAAGTTCATTGACCAAGATATTTTCAGTTATCTTACTTTTTTGTTGATTCCAGATCTTAGGGAAGTTATGGGACATTGAAATATTCTGTGTTAAGATTTCAAGCCCGTTCCTTAATTAAGAGGTGGTTTAAGCACCCAATAATAGACAATGCTCAGGTCCATCCCCTAGGAGCTGATTCTTAACCTTCGAGTACATGCGACTTGCAGCAAGGTGAAGGGCATGGATTTTAAAGCCTGACCATCTTGGCTTCAAATCTCGGTTCTGTTAAGTAGTAACTGGAAAACCTTGAGAGAATCTCTTAAATTCTTTTCCTTTCCTTCATAAAGAGGTATATTAATATTTATTTGCAGGGTTATTTTAAAGATTAGAATTATTGAAACGTGGTGGGTATTAACAAAGGGTTAGTTGTTATATATGGTCTACCCTTATCTGTGTATCAGGATGATGCTTTCAACTGTCATTTGGGAGTATTTAGTTTAGTAACTTTGTTTAAGTTTTACTTCAAGTGATATTTGATTTGTGATTTCATGAAGACTAAAACTTAGTTAAACAGACTAGAGTAAACCATGTAAAGTTTTGAAAATGACTTATATCCAAATATACACATATGCATGAACTTCAGATTGTATTATGCATCAATTCTGATGTAGTTTTGGCACAGTGACTTCCAGTTTCTTTTCATCAGACTGGGTTGGTTGAACCCTTAGCCAAGAATGACAATGGCTGTATTTCACATCTGGTCCTGCCATGAATCCCCTTCCCTCAGTATCTGACTCAGCAGCATCTTCTGCTCCACCGTAGTGACTCTGCGTGGATCTCTGTCAATCTCTTTGATAGACTGGCCGCCATTTTCTTCTATCATTGGTCATGTACCAATGGCTGAAGGTTTTCATTTTCCGGTGTGCAAAGCATGGTTCTTGAACTTGTCAAGATTTATCACCTATGTTTCTATTGTGCTAATGCTTCTAGCCCTATCCATTATTGCATGGTTTCTTTTATGCATACATGGTCTACCAACTTCTCCATTAAAATGAATGCTGCAAACGGCCTTCTGTTACTCAGTGATAGGATTTTTTTTTTTATACGACTATTTCCTTTCACAGCTTTACTCTCAGAAATCTTTTCTGCCATGTTTGCTTCCTTCTCCCCACTCTTAGAAGTCCCCAGTGGCAGCTGCAGCTAGGGTCAAACCCAGCTTGCCTCCTTGGGTTTTCTCTTCAATTTCACTTATACTTGGATTACATTTATATAGAGGCTCTCTTTGAAGAATGTCACATTGCTGAAGTAGTTGTCTCCACAACTGTCAGGGGACAGGATAGTGCCCATTAACTATTAATTCAATTACCTCTAATCATGAAACAGGACTGCATAGTGAAAGGAGGATGGGGATTGGACTTAATGTAAACTGGGTTTGAATTTTTACTTTGCCACTTGCTAAGGGTGTGCCCTTAGATATTTAACATAGTATCTCTGAATCTCATTTATAAAATGTAGATCATCTTACCTTTCCAGGATAACGTGAATATTAAATATGATGATATCTGTAAAGTGCTTGACACAGAAAGCCCTCAATAAATAATTGTAATTATGAAGTGTGCCATCATCTTGCATTCGATGAACAACCTGGCATTGAGACTTCCCCTTTGGAAGTTATTTCACTACCCTAGAACCAATGAGTTTTCTGGATCCTCCTTTGACTGGTGGGCAAGGAAGGATTGCTTTTAATAGTGTGAGTGATGCAGCCATAGCACACATATTTTTTTTTAAAAGTAAGATCCTACTAAATCTTAATAATTCACTTATCCTGTGTCTGTAATTTTTTAAGAAAAATTTAGTCAGGGGGACATTTCTGAAATATTGGTTAGAATCTTTTATCTAAGTTCCGTGAAGACCAGCATTTTACCACACAGACTATACCACAAGTGTCAAGATTCCTTCACATCACTAGCACTGATGTTCTGATTAAAGGAGACTTAATTTTCATTGCCTCTGTTTAAAGCACAACATGCTGCCAACATGGGACTCCTTTCTGACCCACTTGTGCTTGAGATCTCCACCATGGAGAGAGTGTTCATTCATGGAGCTGTTAAAAAAGATGAACACAAATGGGTGAATATTTACATTTTCTCCTCCTTATAAAGATGGAAGAAACATGTCAGCAAAAAAAATATATATATATATATCTGCCTTTAAAGGATAAAACATTACATCAGATACGTGAAAATGTAGGTACTTTATTTAGGAATTCATATTAAATTCCAGTTCCTGCCAAGCATTATTCAAGCAATTGTTTATTCTGTCAAGAATTCATAACATGGACCCTCTCTGTCACAACACATAAAGACTGTGGCAAAAACAGAGTTTCTAGTACCAGGAGATTCACTTTTTAGAACTAACTTTGTCGATACATAATTGCTAGTATAAATGTTAGCACTTCCTTAACTAAAGTTGTGATAACAAGTGTTTCTGTAATGAAAACAAATGAGATTAATGATCTTTTCCAGGTTTTTAATCTGGCAATGGCTGTGAGATTGAAATTCCTTTCGCTTTGCTGCAGACAGGGTTATATTTTCCCCCAGTCTAAATAAAGTATACAGAATTTACCTGCCTGGTCTTTTTTAGAATATTACAAATGGTCTCAGAAGCACCATAGTGTGTGTTCATGTTGAGAAGAACTATGCAAATGTAGGGTAATTTTAACAAAAAGGACTTGAAATTCAATGAAAAAAAAAAGACATAGATTTTTTTTTTTGTAAAATAAGCATTATTTAATGTAAATAATAAATTGTTAAAAAAAAACCTTATCCCTTTCTCTAAATATGGTGTACATTATCCCAGAATAATTCAGTTTTAATGTCAAAGCATAAAGTTATTTTAGAAATATATCTTGACTGACAAGTCCTTTTTTTGGTAGCAACATAGAGGATGTAGATGATAAAATGACAGTGTACAGCTCATGTCATAGCTTAATTAAGTAATAGCACTTTGTATACTATACTGTTGCTTATTTGCACTAATTCATGTATTACTGCAGCTAATTTCAGTGTTAGATATTAGCCTCCAACCAAGCAGTACAATTTGTCTACCTAAAAGGTTTATTTAACCAGCGTTTTAATCAAATAATAGAGAGATCATAATGAAGGGACTTTTCTCCTGTGCGAAGAAATGATACTGTCCCTTGGTTTCTTTCAAGAACATATCATGAGATTACACATATTTTCATTACTGTATTCAAGAATACTGTTGAGTAAATATTTGCACTAATATGTTGCCGTTTTAGGATTTCCTGGGGTGTACCTAGTCTCACAAGGTAAATAATGAAACGATCTGCCTTCTTGGGTAGCACAAAGCAGTGCTTGATATACGTTTGATTATTTCACTTGTCTCTTTGATAATCCATAACTGTCTTCTGTAATTATTTTCATCATCCAGTCAAGCGCAGATAAAAGATGGAACATGCTTCTTTTGCTTACTCCCAAGGACACTCCATTATCCTTGAAAGGCCACGTGACTGCAGAAAGCCCAATCTGGGTCGAAAGAAGCAATCCACAAGGACAAGCTTAGTGTGAGCCGAAAATGAAGTTGTTACCAGACAGTAAACTGTGGTCCTCACTTCTTATGAATATTTGAATGAGTAACTGAAAACAGCTCAGTAAACTCTAAGCAACTGTGACAGGTGAAACTGCCTTGAAACCAGGAGTCCTCCAGGACCATGATGAAAATATCACCAGTTACCTTATGCCTCATCCTGCCGTGGGTCTACAGAGGGACAGTATCAGATCTATTTTACTCAAATGGAAGTTATAAAAAATCTGATTTATCTCTGCACTTTCAGAACCCAAGAAGCTCCGAAATCTCTTGAGTTATTTTGAATTCATTAAAATGCAATGATTTCTAACAATTTTTTCAAGGCAAGAGAATGGCCATGTTTTTGCAGACCCTGAAATATCGACGTTGCTGTTGTTTTGACTTGTAGAAAATTGGCCCTACTTAATCTTTCATGAATATTTTTTAGCTTCCTCCATGTGGGAAGAAAGACAATGAGGACAGTCCCTAGAGCCAGAGTTTTCTGAATAATTCTTCCGAAAGCTCTAATAAAAGGAGTAACCTGGTACATGGCCTGACTTATCTATGCCCACATAGGTTATTGTTTTGCTTAAAAAAAAAAGTCAGATAAATAGCTGTTTTTGTTTAAGTAGAAAATTCAGAACAGATTTGTCACATAGAGGAGTTCTAGAAAATATTTATAGAGGATACATTTCTAAAGAAAACTAAAAACTTATTCATTTTATTTGTCCTCCTTGTGTAGGTAGACCAAAGATGACTGTTTCAATGATCATATCCAATTTACTGAGAAATAAAGTAGTACATAATTTTTAAGTTGGTGTCTTCATCTGGAAGGAGAGGGTCAGTTATTTAGTTCTTCTAATTGTGTACAGTAAATTCTACTTAAATCCACTTAGTTTTATGCATTTTGATAAATAGTGTAAATAAAATGGAACCCTCTTGTAGTCCATAAATTCCTAGTAAAGGAAGAAACTATTGTAGTCTGTGTATCTAACATAGAAATTGCTGCATTTCCAACCTAGTAACTCATTGAAGATAAATCAAGCTGAGGGGGAGTCTCCATGAGGTTGCCGTTCATTCAATGGTTATTTATAAAACCTTTATGAAACATGAAGTTTCAGTCAGAAAGCCTTTTCAGAAAGTTTCAGAAGATGGTGGTCATCGCCTTAATTGATGAAGAGTTTGAGAGTCTTTTCAACAAGAGTGGGGACCACAGTGACAGTTCAAGAAGCCACTGCTGGGACATCTCTCCTCATTGTTGGAACTGAGAGCCCTATTTCCATCTCAATTCTTAAATTATAATTTCAGCTCCTTGGACTATCTGGACAATGGCAGCCAGACCAACGGATTGTTTGCTACCTCCTTTCTCTTTAGCCATGTGTGGACTTAAGATTGGTTTTTGATATTGCCAGATTTTCCATTTGCAGTAAAATGTCAAGAGGCATGCAAAGTGCCGTTCTGGTTTGTGCTCATACAGTTCAGAAGAGAGCCTTTGGAGAGAAAAGAAGTGGACAGAGGAATGGTGGCCATATCCATATTAGAAACCCAGCCCCTTGAGGTGAATAGAAGCCAAGTTACCGCAGCAACGTGAGGAGACAGAGACCCATTTTAATATTCAGAATTAGTCAGATCTAATGCCAGTTGCAAAATCTCTGTAAACCCAATGGGGCGGTGGGAAGAATGTTGAATCAGAGGCCAGAGGTATTGCTAGCTATGTGGCCCTCAGGAGGTCACTCATGGGCTCTGGGCTGTGCTCTCAGCTGTGCAGTGTAGTGAGACTGGGTTGACAATTACAATGGCAGCTCTGTAAACAGATGAGCATCACTTTTAGAGTCAGAAAATCTGGGTTTGCTTTGCCAATCCCTCACTTACCAGATGTATGAGCTTCCTAAACAATCTAAGTCTCCATTCAGGAGATGTAGATTGTTCCCGTCTGGCCAGGGAAGAACAAAAGAGGTGATGGACATGGAGAGTCTACAAAGCAGGTGCTCTGATAGATGTTAGTTCTTTCCCTCTCTTTACTTTAAAGTCTTTCTTTCACAGTTTTAAATTTGGCCAGGTAGTCATCGACTAAGATAATATGAGTCTAGGTCTTGAAATGGCTTGGAAAATTGACACATTCCTTTTGGTCATTTATTTTTTCCCCTAGCAATTTAACACTGATATGCTTTAAAAACCTAAGGTCTATATATATATAATGAATTAGTTCTTTGTGTTGTCTCTGCGTTTTTCTGCCCTGAGTCTAATTCTGACTCTCCCACTAGCTATCTATGTATCTCAGAAAAGTTGTTTCACCCTCAGCATCCTCATTTATAAAATAAAAGGGTTAGAAATAAATGAAAAGGTTGGGCAGAGAAATTTTATTCCAGCTCTGAGATACTCTGCTTCTGTTGAAACTAAATACATTTCATGGTCCTGTGTGGTGTAATACATTTTTTTTTCACATACTTCATATTTTACAGTAAACAGCCTATTATTTTATTGAAGAAATGACCCACAATGATCTCATAAAACTTTATTTAGTCCTGATTTTTTTGTTCTGAATATCCTGAATGTCATTCTGTGGACCAGGAAGATCTTCAGACCTTCACAGTCCTTTGCATGAGGAAGGTTCTGAGGTCTGACCTTCCATTTAGGAAATGGTACCAAGTACATCCCCAGGTTCAAAGAGACCAGTACTGAGGGTACACTCTGCTCTTCCCTGGGCTGCTTGCATTTGAACCTTGCTGTCCTTCTCCTACCCCGCAGAGGGGACGGGATGTGGTTGGCAAAATTTGTGGAATATTGTCACTAACCCTTGTTCATTTCATTGTTCAGCTGGTCCATAGCATATATTTGTAGCAAGTTGGCCTTTCAAGAGAATGCATTCCAAGTAAAGGCCACTGTGATTTGTTTGACAACACTGAAGTTATTTTGCTTTCTCTGACCAGAGTGAGATCATGAATTATTCTTCTTCCCTGAAGAACCAAGTAAATACTACATGACTCAGGATTATTCACTGCATGCAGGAGAGCGAGAGGCACAGAAGACATTGTGCCTGCCCTTGAAAGTATAAATATATACTGGAGACAGAATGAAAACAAAATAAATCTACAAAAGTAGAACACAATATGCCGTTAAAAAATAGCAAAGGTTAGTGTTCTGAATGGAAAGATATTAAACTATATGCCAAGGAAGTAATGAAGTGGCTTCTTGAGGGCTTGAGAGAAGCACTTTACCTGGAAACATATAAGGGAAAAAAGTCAGAGATTTTTTTCATATCCCTATTAAAAAGGGATTTGTAAGATAATTTTTATAAAGGTATTTTAGACCACATTGGATTGATTTGTACTTAGCAAGCTAAAATAAGGTTATCACTTGTATATTTCCAGTACATTAATATTATATAGGGGCTCAGACGGCCAGAAATTGAAGAGGTGTTCTTCATGACATTTGTCCCCAGGGTAGGGTCTGCACAAGACCATCTACTGGAATAAAGAAAGAAAATACTAGATCTTTAAAAATGCATTTTGATTTTATCCTTTAAAATTTTCTACTTTTATATTTGGTTTATAATGCTCATGACACATTTTAGGTATTACAAGTATATAATTTGTAAATAAATAAACATTCATGGTAGGAGCTACCTACTTAGACATTTGAATTCTTGAAATATGTATTTTTAAAATTCTGTTTTAACTCAGTTATTTTGTACATTTTGGTGAATAGTTTCAATGACATCCATAGAAATACATTAGCCAAAGGATCTAGAAATCAATGCTTTTGAGAAAAATAACTCCTAATTCAGTTTGTATTATAAATTGTAGTCTTTTTATAAGAAATCCTAGTAAAAGCAATTCTAGTGTTTCTTCTGAATTTTTTACATATCAGTAAAATTCTTCAGTCTGAAAAAGTTGGTAGAAAGATCCGTGATTAATAGATAGATGGTATTCCTTTCAAATGCTTCTGGCTTTTGAGCTAAGCCATTGGGATTTCCATGTGGGTGGAGTTCTGAAGCTAAGAGATTTCTCCTTTATTTTTATGGTTCGAATGTGATGCTTCTGGGGTTTCTGTAATTTATTGGCAGTAAAGTAACTGTGGTAGGATGAGCAACTCAAAACTTTCTTGACATCGTACTGTTACAAACGCTGTGGAATCCACTCTGTCTGCAATGTCCCTCCCCCATTGCATGTAGACTGTGGTTACTGTGTCACCAGCCTTGTCTGTGTTATTTTCTGTCAGATCTCTTCCCTCATCCTGCAGCAGGTGGATTACTATTATTGAATTCTCATCTAATTACGTGAAGTTTCTTGAGCACAAATGTGACATTTAGTGGTTTTTTTTGAATGTTTGAATACTTACCTCTGAATTTATTTTTTTTAAATTAAGTTTTATAGGAGTATAGTTGCTTTACAATGTTGTGTTAGTTTCTACTGTACAGCAAAATGAATCAGCTATACATACACATATGTCCCCTCTTTTTTGGATTTCTTCCCATTTAGGTCACCAAAGTGCATTAAGTAGAGTTCCCTGTGCTATACAGTATGTTCTCATTAGTTGTCTATTTTATACATGGTCATACAGAGTGAATTAAGTCAGAAAGAGAAAAACAAATATCACATTTAACACATATATGTGACATCTAGAAAAATGGTATAGATGATCTTATTTGCAAGGCAGAAAGAGAGACACAGATGTAGAGAACAAACGTATGGATACCAAGGGGGAAGGGGGGTGTGGGAGGAATTGAGAGATTGGGATTGACATATATATACACTGTTGATACTACGTATAAAATGACTTTTGGTTTTGATCAAGGGATTCTCTCCTGATTGTGTGGCTCAAGGAAGGGGTGAAGATTTCTATCTTCTTTCAAGGATATTCAGAAATAAGAAAGTGTAAGTAGGTATTTGGAAAAACTGTTGCAGTTATAACTGGTACAGATGTACAGTGGTACATCCTTTCTCCATGAATTCAAAATAAGCATGGTGTGGGATAGACTTAATATCGGTATTAGTCAGGATTCTGAGAGAGAGAGAGAGAGAGAGAGAGAGAGAGAGAGAGAGAGAGAGAGAGAGAGTTATTTTAAAGAATTGGCCACACTATTATGGAGGCTGTCAAGTCCAAAATCATCAGGGTAAATTGACAGGCTGAAGACCAGGAAAAAGGTGATTTGCAGTTGAGTCAGAAGTCAGTCTGCTGGAAGAATTTCCTTTTCTTCTTGGAAAGTCAGGTTTTTTCCTATTAAGGTCTTCAGCTGATTGGATAAGGCCCACCCACATCACAGATGGTAATCTGTTCTACTCAAAGTCTACTGATTTAAGTGTTAATCTCATCAGAAAAAATACCTTCACAGAAACATCTAAAATAATGCCTGACTAAATATCTGGGTATGGTGGCCTAGACAAATTGGCACATAAAATTAACCACCACAATATGCTAGCGAAGTCTTGGGATCCTTGATGAATTACTCCTCTACTGTACAGAGTTTACAAAATGCCTCCTCATGCACCCCTTGGTGCTAGAAATAATTATAGTTCAATGATGTCACTTTCAACAAAAGCATTATGGTTATTTCCTTTTCAGAGAAATCAGAAATAAGCTTTGATTACTGAAGGCATGAACTCACTGTCTAAAACTCAGTTGTTAACCAAGTTCTGTCTAAAGAGACAAAAGGGGGAGTGTCTGATATGGATTAGTATGTTGGATGCCCACTCGTGTGGAGTCAAGAAAAGAACAGCAGGTGACACGAGGCAGAGCACGTCTCCCTAGCCTGCTCTCCAGTGAAAAAAGTAATCATTTTTACTTTTACGATATCCATACCTTTCCAAAGAGATTTGTTTTTTCCAGGAATATCCAAGCCAAGTTTATTATAAACTTGAAAGTAAAAGTGACAGAAAAGAATAATAGACTGAAATCAAGATCTTTACCCCAGATATCGAAGCATAGCTCTCTACTGAGGCATGGATACCCAAAAACTCACCTAATGAAAGCTGATAGACAGGTTTAGCTCTTCTAGAGTTATAGCTTTAAAAATCTTTGATCTCATTATTGAGGGTTCATGGCAAAGTTTCCAGTGGTTCTCAAAGAAATGAGAAAATAAGAACAGTGCAGTGAATTTTTCATAAACATAAATCAAAGTGATTCATTTTTGTAAATGTTCGTCCTCTTTAAATTGGAAAACACTTGACTGCAGGGAGAAATTAATATTATTAAAATCGTAGCTAGCACTTACTTCTAAAATATCTTCAAGAGTTCAACTCCAAAATTGCATCTCCTAAAGAGCTCACATTTCCTTTCCCTGAATTGGATGTGCCTGTAGATCAGAATTAGAGAAAGAATATTTCTTCTATTTTCTTTAGCATTACTAGAATGCAATGTCTTTTACCCTCAAGTTCATATTGCCGATGCACTTGGAAGTGCCAGATTCTGTTCCATTCTTCCTGCAAGAGTAAGACAAGTTTCCCCTCCTTTCAGTGGCCACCTCCCTTGGTATATATTGGAGTACAGAGCGCTCGGTCTCCTGTCCTTCTTGAGTCATGTCCTGGCAGCTGCTCATCCACATCTCATGCTCTATCTCATGATTCCCAGCTCTGCAGGGGACATTGCTCAATCCACTGCCTTTCATAGCCTGGAACTCCTGGCAGTGTCCCTTGTGGAGGGCGGCTTCCTTCTTGGGCCCAGGAGAGGGGGGGTATTTGGGGCAGAACCCACTTCCCCTTACTGCCTAGTTCTTTGTTCCCCACGCTCCACTATGCACAGATGGTTCTAGGGCTCTCTCATATGCTGTTTGGCAGGGGAAGTCGAAAGGAATGAAAATACAGGTGGGAAAAATATATGAGGGAGATCGAGGCCCTTCCAAACCAAAGCCAGCCTCTGAGTCCATCACAGTTCTTAGTTTTTCTGTCTCTCTCTGTGATTAGGGTTGTTTTCCTCTGGAAGAAAGCCTCTCTTAACTTCATCCATCTTTTGGAAACGCTTTTACTAACCAAGGATTTGTCTCACTCCAGAATTTCCTCCCTTGTCAGTCTATTTCCTCAAGTTAGAAATAATGTGTATAATACAATGTCCAAGAGACTCCAGGAGGACCAGATTCATGATCTTTGATACTCTGAGTCTCACCCCACAGTACAGGTGGGTGTGGACATTTAAATTTTGTCTCTTTAAGAGTTTCCCACCAAAAAAATTTTAAATATAATCTAATTTCCTTCAACCTGAAAAAAGTTATTTCAGCCCTGCAGTTTATTTGCTAATTCCTCTATTAGATTGAAAGTATTTGTTTTAAAATTTGTGTGTGACTATGTTATCTTTTGACTTGAATTGTAGGTAGGCAGTTGACCTTGCTACTCTCTAGTAGTGAGGGATTCATATATTTTTATCTCCAAAGTCTTTTGTCTTAAATTTTGAAAATTATTTTTATGACATATTAATTTCTTTAATTTAACTGAAAAGTTTAACTTAAAAAAATGTGAATATTAAACAAAAAAGTTTCCCACCAGCATGAGCTGCAGACTGGTCTTCTAATTCTTCTGGCATCTGGTGAGTAACCATTGGCAAGTACACACACACACGTGCGCACGCAAGCTTATCGAGGACAAACAATTCTCATAGATAGTGAAATCTAAATATACACGGAACTGACATTTTTCTAGCTGTTCCATAGTATAGCTCTGCCCACACATGATGCCAAAGTTTTACATATCATGCAGAACAGACATAGTCACTCTTTATTTTTAATTTCACACCATGCCCCTGGGCTTCCCGAGCCTAGGGACTGGCTGAATGTTCGTGACCACAACTGAGCCATTTGCCTCTTGAGGACACTTCTTAGCACAAAAGGTCCAGCTTGAAATTACCCTTGTTTCTAAGCTGGGCCAAATCAGATTTTTAAAAATGCATTGCTATTCCATTTTATTTTGTTAGCTGCAGAAATACGATATGAGAATATATGATTGTCTGTTATTAAAATGCCGTAATGGTGATGGTAAGACTTGGGATGTTTTCCACTTACACAGCAAAGTGAGAGGTTGCCCTGAGACGGTCAGAGTTTTGTCTGAAACAGCTTAGGTTTGCAGAGTTTCTTTATACAGGGAAATTAATAAAATATTCTACTAACTGGTAATTTTTTTCCCCTGAGGGAAGGAATTATATTTGTCCAGGGAAGTACCTTATAAACTGTTTGTAAGTGGAAGGTTAGGTGTTTAGGACAGATTGGAAGAAGGCAATAAAGACAGCAAAACTTTTCTTCAAAGAAATGAATTAGTGGGGAGAGAGAGCAATGGAGAGTAGAGTAGTTATAATGGGGTAGGAAGGAAAAGTAGGGGTCACTGGGTCAAGTTATGAAAATTTGGATCTCAGGTTGACAACAATTGTTAAAGGACTTGTTAAACAAAAGAGTAATGTCCAGTTTTAAATTGCTGAAAATTTCTGTAGCATTATTCATTCTTCACTAGTAAATTTCTATCTCTAAGAGCTGCCTTATATGAGTTGGATGGAGTGTATTTGTATTGAGAGAATAAGAGTACAGTAAAGAGAAGCCACCAAGAAATTGGAAAAGGCAGAGTCACAGAAACAAAATATAGAGAATTGAGTGGAAGCTGGAAATTGGAACCAAATGTGACTAAGGCGTAATAGAAACCCCTACAATTTCTAAATATTCACAGTGAGAACTTTGGATTTTCTACAGGATGTGAGATGGTGGTTGAAAATCATCTTACGTTGATTTTAAGTGGCAGGATGGCCCAGCATGACATTTGGGTTACACTTAGCAAGGATTGCGCTTTTGTAACTTGGAATAAATACTTCAGGAGCAATCATTTCAAAATATTAAGTCTCAGGAACAATATAGGACAAAAGAGATGATTTGAGACAATAACTTGGTATACATTTTGTCTTAGGTTCATTTGGTTGAACGGCACAAAGATGTACCCAAGTAATCATAAGTCATTCTTTTCCAAAAATTCTCATCAAGTTACCATTAATTATAGTATAGAGTAAATGTGCTCCCTCAGGAATCTGGAACTCAGCCTCTGGTAGACTGCTGCAGTTCCTTTCTCTTCTCCAAGACATGAAGGTTCATGTTTTATCCTGAACAGTCCTTAGATATCTGTATACTATATAACACATCTCTTAGTTTTCTTATTAAAATTCTTCCACTCCTGCACACAGCATTTATGGCAAAACCAACACTATATGATAATTCCCCACTCTTTTCTGCTCCTAATATGAGAGCAATAACTAAATAGGTATACTCCCTAAGGCTTTCCTTAATCTTAGCTCTCAAGAAGAAAAACGAAGTAAAATATGACTCATATATTTTTTAAAGATTTGCTGATGGATTCTCAGAAGCACCATAGAAATATCTTTTTACCCTGGGCACAAAAATCCAGCTCTTCAATTAAAACAATTTGTCTGTGAGGTGCAGAATAAAAAGGACCCAGGAAATGGTTCCAGTCCTATAGTTATCAATAATTCAAATAAAATAAACATAATATGTTTATCACATTTGCACTGGACACATCATATATCTTTTTATTTTTATTCATTAATTTGCTCATTAATTAATTTGTTCATTAGCTGCTTTCATTTTTCATTTAGACCATTTTCCTATCAAAAAAAATTATCCTTTTGTCCCAGGGATTCAACATAAGGAAAGACCTACTTCAGTGAGAATGCTGGTTGCATTTGATGTGCTTCAGATTTACATGATCAAGTTCTTCTATCCTTTGCTTGACTGTAAGGAAAGTTGTCAAGAAAAAGGAGAAAACATTTATAAAATACTTATAAATCTTCTGAAGGAAGAGATTGGAAAGTGCAAAATGCTGATGATGATGTGTGTTAATGATGGTATTGAAGAAGGAAGACCATTGGCCGTTTACACATTTGTTAATAACCCTAGATAACATTGACAAAAGATAATATTTTCTTATGAAACTGTGTAATGTAATAATAATTCCTCACAATTGCTGAACACTGAGTTTTCATTTTCAGAAAGTTGAGGCAGCTTCTGTTTGTTCAGGGTCTGCCATTTTGGAAAACGTTTAGTTTAGGTTGCTCAGTAAGCCAATCAGCATATCCACCGATGCATCCTGTTTCCCTTTAGCTGATTTTTTGCAATTCCAAGGTCCTAGAGTGACTGTCAAATAGAGATAAATTCAGAATCTGAGGGGATGAAGGAACTAGCTTTGTTGAGAGTCTGTGTTATGGGGTGAATGTCTGTGTCCTCCAAGATTCATATGTTGAAGCCCTAAACCCCAGTGTGGCTATGTTTGGAGATTCGGCCTCAATGGAAATAAGTAGGGTTAATCAAGGTCATGAGAGTGGACCCTTATCCAATAGAATGAGTGTCCTTATAATAAGAGGTAACAGAGAGCTCTTCCTTTCTACCATGCACACAGAGAAAAGGCCTTGTTGGGACATAGTGAGAAGGTGGCCATCTAAAAGCCAGGAAGAGAGGCCTCACCAGAAACTGAACCCTGCTGGACACTGGTCTTTGACCTTCTAGCTTCCAGAACTATGAGAAAATAAATGTTCTGTTGTTTAAGCAACCCAGTCTGTGGAATTGTGTTATGGTAGTCCTAGCTGCTGACTACAGTCTGCTGTTGTCAATACTTGAAGACTAATGTGAGGCGTCCTCAAGAACTCAGAGATGATGGAAACAAGACTATGTCTATGGCTCCAAGGCAGCAACACTGGACTGAAACAACATCAGCAATGTCAATGACATAGTTATGCTATTTATTTGACAGGCACGACTAGGTACTTTACAAGTGCTAAATCCTGTAATCATTCCAAAGCTCTACTAATGAGTTTCTTTATTTGTGCCTTTTAAATATAGTCACAGAGTCTCAGAGTGGTGTAGTAATACTCAAGCTCACTTGAAGATGACGTGGAGATCACTTGATTCAAATCTGGGCTGTCTAACCCCAAATCTCAAATGTTTAACTTTGTTTGCACTGCCACTGAATTGAGTGCACTTAATGCCGACGGAAAGAGTGTGACTGTTAGAAGAGTAATTAGTCAGCAATAAAGCATAGAAAATGAAAATTATAGACACAAAAGCTGGCATAATTCATCTTGGGACTTCTGAGAGATTAATCCACTCTTGATGTTTCTCAAATCAGTTTCCAAAACTGCAAAGTGGAAAAGTATATATGGATTTGTAATTAACAAGAGTGAGCCTGCCTTCTATTCCATCTTACTTACATTCATTTTGTGTCTTCACAAAGATCTCTTTATGATCAAAAATTTGTTTGGGGGTTTCCCTGGTGGCGCAGTGGTTGGGAGTCCGCCTGCCGATGCAGGGGACACAGGTTCGTGCCCCGGTCCGGGAAGATCCCACATGCCGCGGAGCGGCTGGGCCCGTGAGCCATGGCTGCTGAGCCTGCGCGTCCGGAGCCTGTGCTCCGCAACGGGAGAGGCCACAACGGTGAGAGGCCCAAGTACCGCAAAAAAAAATTTGTTTTGAACTTCAGGATTGTCCATAGCTGGAAGCAGTGTTGATTAAGTAGTAAGTACTCAGATTTGGGCTGAATCCCATTAATCTGACAGCTCACAACATCAGGTCTACTGTAGGGCTTCTGGGATTGCCTTGGTTATTGCTCATCGCTCTTCTTGTCTCCTGTAGTTTGGCCCGATAATGTCAAAACTTACTATTCTATACTGAATATTTCCTGGGTTTCTGTAGGCAAACCGCAGGTAAGAAACAAGCGATTTTTGTCCGCAAGACCTCTTAAAAAAAAAAAAAAAATTAATTAATTAATTAATTAATTAAATTTTGGTTGCGTTGGGTCTTTGTTACTGTGCATGGACTTCCTCTATTTGTGCCGAGCGGGGGCTACTCTTCGTTGTGGTGTGCGGGCTTCTCATTGCAGTGACTTCGCTTGTTGCAGAGCACAGGCTCTAGGCACGCTGGCTTCAGTAGCTGTGGGACTCGGGCTCAGTAGTTGTGGCTCATGGGCTCTAGAGCACAGGCTCAGTAGTTGTGGTGCACAGGCTTAGTTGCTCCGCAGCATGTGGGATCTTCCCGGACCAGGGCTCAAACATATAGATTCCATATATATGTGTTAGCATACGGTATTTGTTTTTCTCCTTCTGACTTACTTCACCCTGTATGACAGACTCTAGGTCCATCCACCTCACCACAAATAACTCAATTTCATTTCTTTTTATGGCTGAATAATATTCCATTGTATATATGTGCCACAGCTTCTTTATACATTCATCTGTTGATGGACACTTAGGTTGCTTCCACGTCCTGGCTATTGTAAATAGAGCTGCAATGAACATTTTGGTACATGACTCTTTTTGAATTATGGTTTTCTCAGGGTATATGCCCAGTAGTGGGATTGCGGGGTTGTATGGTAGTTCTATTTGTAGTGTTTTAAGGAACCTCCATAGTGTTCTCCATAGTGGCTGTATCAATTTACGTTGCCACCAACAGGGCAAGAGGGTTCCCTTTTCTCCACACCCTCTCCAGCATTTATTGTTTCTAGATTTTTTGATGATGGCCATTCTGACTGGTATGAGATGGTAGTATACACAGATTTTTGATGGATGTTTTCTATAAGAGTCATTGTTAATACCTGTCCCATATTCCCTTGGCCCATTTCTAAGTTCACTTACAGCCGCAGTGGACAGTTCCTGTACACACTGACCATTTTCTGCTGGAGGATTTTTCCAGCATGACAGGAGTTGTCCATTTCTCGTGTGGGCAGTGCCACTGCTGGGGATGGGAGTCAGTGTCCTCAGAGAGATAATTCTACAACATGAAGTCATGATACTTCAGTGAGTCCTGGAGCATTGAGCCTCAGTTTCCTGTGTGGCAACCCACTCAGTGGGTTTTCTCTCTTGGATATTAGATAAAACAATAGAGATAACACGATGCCTGATACAGACTTTTGCTTTGTTTCTAAAGGAAATCCTAATAAACGTCTCTAACTGAAGCAACTGCTTTGTTTTGTTGCCATTATTCCTTATATTCTTCTTTGGTACACCAAACACACCTTCCTTTTAAGACTGCCCATGAAGGCAGGAGCCACAACTATGTTGTGTCTGTATATCCATCATATAACAAAAGACAGTACATGGTAGACCCTTAATAAGTATGCTTCAAATGGAAATTATATGTGTGTATGAATGTATTGCACAGTTCAGTGGGGTTTTATTATATTCACACAGTTGTGCAACCATTACAATGATCTAATTTTAGGACATTTTCATCACTTTAAAAATAAACCCTGTACCAAACCTCCTTCTTCCAATACTCTGGCAATCACTGATTTACTTCTCGTCTCTATGGATTTGCCTATTCCGGACATTTAATAAAAATGGAATCAAACAATATGTGGCCTTTTGTGTTTGGCTTCTTTCTTGTAGCATAATATTTTCAATGTTTGTGTTGTAGCATATATTAGTACTTCATTTCTTTTCATAGATGAGTAATATTCCCTTGTATGGATATACCACCTTGTTTATCTCTTCATCGGTCAATGGACATTTGGGCTGTTTCCACTTTTTGGTTATTATGCATAATGCTGCTAAGAATATTCATGTATAAACAGCTGTATTATTTTACATGCCCATCAGCAATGTATGTAGGTAGGTTCCAATTTTTCTACATTTTCACCATTTGTTGTTGTCTTCATTTTTATTATAGCCTTCGTACTGTCAGATTGAATTTGACTTGAGGGGAATGGTCTTTATTGGACACCTTAGCACTCCTTTTTCTCTAACAATTTGCTCTCTCGTGAGACTTCTCTCATTTTGAAGCAACGAAAGTTTCTGAAAAGAAACTCCATGAAGTAGCTGATATTGTTGACTTTTTTGAAGACTGTTATTGTCTTGCAGTCATGGACATTTTCTACTACAGCCCCTTTTCAAATCTAATAAAACCAGAGGTAGTTCAGCATAGTACATTGTGCAGCTCTGACCCTATCAAGTTGTGTCTCCATAGGAAAGTCCCTTTTTCTCTCTTGACCTCAGGTATCTTATCTGCATATTAAATAAGTCACATTCAAAATCTTTTTTTGGAATGCTGGGAATAAATTCTCTCAAGTTTACTTTTAGTTTAGAAATTCAAAGCAAGATTTTTCTTCCTCCTTCCTCCTTCTTCTCCTCCTTCTTCTTACACCTGCTTCCTACCCCTTCCACTTAGAAATTATTCCTCTTGTGTGGCAACTGATTCTAATGGAAATTTCAGAGTCATCATCCCTCACTCCAGAAATGGAACCAAATGAAATACTTCTCCCTCGGCAGAGTGATCAGTTCAGGGATAGGTATTATGGCTCAAGCTAGGAAAATTAGAGTCCTTCCTGGGGTCTCTCAGCTGGAGTTATCAGGAAGGATGCCATCTGCTGCTGAGACCACAGTACTAAAGGAATGTGATTCTCACACTGCTGGTGGCTATCATGTCCACCACATGGAAAGTGTCTGTCTTAGAAATGAAGAGAGAGATTGCATCTTTTGAGGTCCTGAATCCATCTGAGCCTGTGCTAGACGTACCCTTGCATTTTTTTGTTTTTTTTTGTTTTTTGGTACATAACCAATTTTAAGTTGACTTTCAGCCACTTTTACTAATCAGAAGATTTTTGACTAATATATACACAAACATTTATTGAGTGCCCATGGTAGATACTCTGGAGTAGACAAAGAAATATGAATCCACACTCTCAAAGCATTTACAGGCTACTTGAATGGCCATGATTCAGAAATAAGAAAGCCAGCTTTACAACCAAACTTTTTTTATACGAGGAGAGATGCTTTGGCTTCCCACTTCACTGATCAACGTCTTAATCAGTGTACCATTTCAGACTCTTACAGTTTCAAAGCAGAGCCTTTCACAGAGTTTTGGCATCTGATGGCCTTGAATGTTCTACCACACTTTAACTACATAATTTTGGACATGTTTTCTTAATGTTCAGAGCCTCATTTTCTTCTCATCTATAAAATAGGATAATATTATCGAGTTCATGGGTTGCTTTAAAGATTAAATAAAACAATTCAGATAACAGACTTCCTGATACCTAATACCTTTTCATAAATTTGCTCCTTTTCTCTGTCTAGAATCCATCTCCAGTCTTAAAAATATCAAACTAATTCAAAATTTGCCTTTAAAAAATACATTTAAATGGGAGAAACCTTTTTTGAAAGTGGTATAAAATAGTTCTTCATAAACATCTTCAAGTAATAACCATTTATTTGGGATAACGCATTCGCAAACACATTTAAACAACATAATTTAATGATTAGCCCAGGTGTTGGCACAGTTTAAGAAAACTAGCAGTCAGAGATTGATATTCACCAAATATTACTATTCCTCATACAGAATGAAGAGGATAATTAGAAACTTAAGCAACCAATATTTATTTATTATGAATTATTTTTCCTGAAAAGCGTGGATTTTCTGATTATGAATTGTAACAATCTCCATACCACATTGGTAACATAACCAACAAATCTATTTGTCATTGACCCCAGGACTGGTTAGCACATAAATAAGAAATGAAAATAATGTAGTAACCTAAAGGTTATCCTGGTGAATCACCCCCATATTGTTATTATTGTTTAATGGGAACACATGATAAATTAATGTCATGTTAATGGGTAATCAGTTTATCTTCTATTGACCCAGGGCATGTATAAAGTGTTCATTTGACCTTAAGTTGCATTTCTAGTTTTTCCAAACCTCAGTTACTCTTAGGTGCCCTTGTTCTATGGGCTTGACCCTAACTACAGGGTGAACAAAATTTGCTGAAGCAGTAAAAAGCAATTGAAAATATTTACAGTTATTTCCTGAAAATAATTATTCATTACTGTACATGTATAAATGAAAAATCTGAAATGGGCTGAGTGTTGCTATTCCGGTCTAAAACAATGGCAACTTTGCTTATAGAACAATCATCCTTTGAATCAATTATTTTTCTGATTACATTATACTCATAAAGAAATGAATATAGTGCCCTTTAGAAATACAATATAATTATAAAAAAAAAAAAGCCCACCCTCTCCCTGTACATTTTAATGATTAGCAAAGCTATCTCATGGTTTGGATGGAAGCCCAGGAAATGATCCAAATGGGATTATATTTTCTTAATCTATTAGGATAATGTACAACTTGCTTCCACTCTCCACCCTACCCCATCTAACTTGGCACGTATTGTTAGAAGACCCTGAAATAGTGGTATTCCAGAGACAGACGCACATACAGTTTATCATCTCCAGACACTGTATCTGTCATAGCCTGCAATTTTAAGAAGAAAGTATTGCTGACTAGAAGAGAATTCATGTATTTTAGAATTTGATTGATTATAGGCACCCAGTTAATAGTCAGTGTGATCAGCATTATGGAAACATATAAGGGTCATGGCCTTCATTGGGCTGGCACGTACACACACACACACACTTTAAAAAGCAACAACACGTATTGAGTTTCAAATTCATAGTCACAATGCAAAAAACCAAAGGTGACTTAGAGGAGTCATTGTTTCTAAGCACCTGTTCTTAATCTGCATGCTTAGCCCAGTAAGCATAAACACCAGGGAGGAGAGATACGCTGGTTGACAGTGATCCAGAGGACCAAGGAATGCAACCATCTGAGCCACTTTCAGAATTAAAGAGACCCGAAAGAAAATCTGGCAAGTCCGGCTCAGAGAAGACATCGACACATTGCTCTCTGCTAAGATGATTTTGCCTAGACATGATCATGACCATTGAGAGACTCAGGGATAAGGGAAAAGGTGCCAGTCACAGCAGAGAAAGGGGATACTACTCTTTCTTTTCCCTACAGATGCTTATGGTTCCCAATGGGCATTGCAGATTTCTGGGGGATGATGCCACTAGCTAGGAAGACATCTTTATTTGGTACCTCAGTTGGAACAGGCTGCTGAGGCCACCTGGAGAGAAAGCCCCATCTGCAGATCTTCCACACCTGTGGAACTCAGCGAGCCAAGCATTTGACTGCCAGAAATACAAGGAATCCAGGAGGGAGAGACCTTTTAGCCACTCTTGTGCCATTTTAGACCTTTGTGGGTCCTTTGAGAGACTGTGGTACTATGGGTAATTAACATCAACTATAGGGCTGTTAATTATGCTTTATCTTAGTTTAGTTTATCTTGTGAAATACTTCGGTCAGAGAATTGGCAGGCATAAACATTTGACTGTCCAATAGGGCCTTTACTACCTGTTTTCTAGTGGGACTTAGAATGGAGAATCTATTACCCACGCCCCATCCCTGAGGGAAAAAAAACAACTGTCTTTTATTATAGGCAAGTCATAGTTGAATTATGCTCATATAGAATCTTATTTTGTCTACTAACTTTGTGCATATAACAGTAGCTCCAAAGAATAAGATGGGCATATGGATGAAGAGGCCATTTTCCCTTTTATGTTAAACACTTCTGTCTTTTATTTATTTAAAATAAGAAAGCATTAGCTTGGATTAATATTTTTAAATTAAGAAATGGATAAAAATTAGCCCTACTGCAGGAATGAGAGTTTTTCCTTACCTGTGATGTAGAAGCCCTAGAAGAGTGGATCTCTGGGGCCTGGTTCCATGTAAATAGGCTAAATGTAGTAAGCCTACTGAATTTTAGTAAAGAGGAACTATTTGGAATGTGCTGAAGGAAAGTGACTTGGGGATCAACTTGGCACGTATTCATTTATCCAGATAAAAATTCATAGAGCACCTATTCTGTGCCTGGCCCTGCATTGGCAATGGGTTCTAGTGGAAAATAAGATACAATTCCTACCTCCATGTAGCTTACAATCAGTAGATTAGCAAATGTGCATTGAGCACATCTCATGTGCCAAGCAACGAGATGTTCTGGGCGTGGTGTGCAGAGGAAGAGAAAATGTCCTATCTTCAATGAGCTTACAGTTTAATGGTGAAGTTGGATCAAAGCATTAATTATCATTCCAGGCTGTGTGTGATGAGGACTATAATAGAGTCAAGGACTGGAGCACACAGGATTCTTTTAATCCGTTCTTTGTATTAACCTTTTATTTTTGGAGAGCTTTCCTCTGGGACACATTGGTTTTATAAATATTAATTCCATCAGAAAGGAGCTGTAGAAAGTAGTGGACAGAACGTTTTGACTTTAGCTTTTGTCTTGATTGAGGTGTAGCTCCACTGTGTTTATGCAATACTTACTTCCCTGTGAATAGGATTCCTGAGGTCTCCTTTTGTCTATGAACATGCAAACAGAGCTTACCTACTCACGGTGCTGGTTTTGCATGAGCTAGTCATTGCCAGCTGCTGAGACCCTCTGAACGAATGGGAGGTAGCTGGGAGGACAAGGCAATATTACAACTCACTGAGATTTGAGGCTCCTGCACTGCCTCTAGGACTCATGGTCTGAAGCCACTGCTTATATACCAACTCTTCTTGTTCTGCCCACTACCCACCAACAATTCCTTGAATGTCACTGGAATGACATTTCTGGAATCAACTCATTTATTTATTGAATTTCTCTAGTGCAAAGAAGCAGGTTAATAGCAAGTCTTGAGCCTCTGCACAAAATAAAGGAAGCTATAATGGAGCTAAAAGTTTCTGACATCATTATCGTTTACATTTTCTATTTGTTACTTCATTAAATTTTGCAATATTTCTGGAAATATAAGTAGCTACTAAGCCAGATATTTAGGAGTCCAGAGGTGAGGTTGTTTAAATTATTACTCTATGAGGGGTGATTTGTGCTTTCAGATATGTGTTTGTCCTTTAGATCCTTAACCTTTAGTCAATTCCATGTTTGTCATGATTTATTTTCTATATGTTTTTGACCTTCTCTTGGAAGATGGCTTCCACATTATCTTTGTGGAGAATGATTCTGACACTGGCTAGAGAGATACAATTGTGTTCTGTTTATGCAATATAGAAAGCCAGAGCACTGTTTTAAAGCTGTCTTCATATATCATTGTCAGTATTTTGAACCACTAAATTGTTATTAAAAATTCAGGGACAATAATCCATTTTGAGAATACCATGAGAGAAGCAAATACTATAATGACTGATTGACATTTCAGGAATAACATCATTCAAGACATGCTAATTTCCCTATGACCCATTTCCTTGGATAAGTGTCCCCTGTATAAATAAGTTTGGTTTCCAACCCCTTCCCATCATTTGCTTTTGATGAGGGAGTCTTGATATTAAAAAAGAAAATCATCTGAAATGAAATTTGCTTGTGTTCTGTATGGTTCTACAGCCAAAAAATAAAAACATAGTCTACTTCACGGCTAGAATAAATGGCTTTCTTTACCAGAAAAGAGTTTTATATCACATGGTTTCCATTATTTTTCAAGAAACAAAATGCTATAATAAGCACCTAAATTGGCTTGTGCATTATTTCAGGAGTAATGATCTCTGATAGGAATGTACTAGATAGAGAGTCAGGAGATGGGAGAGTTTGGGTCCCAGTTCTGCTAGGATAAAGCTGTCAACTTGACCTTGAAAAGAGGATTTAATCTCTCATAGCTATAGTCAAATTTGGGGTTTTGTTTCTTTGCCATTTTTGTTTTTTTTCAAGCATGTTCAGGTGTGTTCTAGCTCTAGTAGGCTATGATGTGGTGCCCAGGAAAAAATATAAGAGAATGTTACACAGATACCCTTTCTCTGTATTCTTCATGGAAAGATGCCTACTTTTTTTTTAGTCAAGAGTGGGAAATTGACCTTCCAATTCCGTGATTTTCAAGTATCTTCATCCTATGAACCATTTTGACAAGACAAAAGCCTTGCAGATGATTTATCCTGTAACTTTCTCTTGTTACTACAAAAGAAAAGAAAAAATAAATGGGTTTGTTAATGGAAAATATGTTGCTTTTTCAATCAGATGCAAATGAGAATGATCATAAACAAACTGCTAATGGTTTTTTATTTTTTTGTACCCTAAAGCATAGATTCCAGTATCATAAGAGGATTGATAGTGATAATTTGCATTTAAATAATGTCCAAGTTTATAAAACACATGCATTTTAAAAAAACTCATTCGACCTTCACAAAACAGAGTATTATCTTTTCTGTTTGATAGATGAGAAAATTGAAGCTGGGTTATGAGAGGTAGAGCCAGATCACAATTCTTGTCTTCCATTTCTTAATTCAGCTTGCTTTCCACCGTCTCATAGCAGGGTAACATAAACCATGAAGTTCTGAGTGTCTCCAACATTATTTTGGAATACTGGGATGACACTTACTCTTCCTAATAAAGTGTGTATTTGAAAAAGAACCACTGAGAGAGGACAATATTACACAGGAGTGATAATTATGGTAATAAAGAGCACCTAATATTTGTATAGAAATATACAGTTGGCTTATTTCAGGGGATCCTTGAACCAACAATCTGACATGGATTCTGTTATACTTTGGTTACAGGTGTGGAAACCTGTGATAAAAGACTGAATGCATGCCTTGCCCAACTGGCATATGGCAGAGCTCGGACTCAGCCCAGGCTGTCTGTGATATTTACGTGATCCAACACTACATAGGTTTAGACACCACTGGGGGACACAGTTGGTTGTCCTTAATGATTAGAATTTTTCAAAGCACAACACAATTAGCTCTTAACCAGTAATTATTCTTTCGTAGAGGAGAGGGAGATACATAAGAGGCAGGCAATATAAAATACTGGTTAAAAGTATGGACTCTGGAATGAGATCAAATTCCACTTCTTGCTGACCTATTAATATTAGGATAATGGATAATAGTACCCACGTGTATTCTTTAAGAACTCCTTTAAGGAGGGGGCTGAGGTCTCTCTAGAACGGGCTTCCTTTCTTCTCTCTTACCTAACTGCGATGGAATTAAATTCTGATCCTAGCACTAGGTCTACTCTTTCACTCTGCTATGAAATGCTTTTCTCCTTTGCAGAGTTGTCAAAGCAAAAGTCACAACCATTTGTCACTTAAGCAAGTATCTTTTTTTTTAACATCTGGAATACATTAATGTCAGAAATGAGAAAATATCAGTTTTGGGGTCTGCCCTCTCTTCCACCATGATTATTGTGACTCAGTCAAAATTAGTCCAGGATCTGACTTCCGGAGTACAGCTAAAGGGGACTCAAGAACCAGGACTGTGATAGGCCGAATAGACATGTATAGACCCTAAATATATGTTTTGAGTCATTTTCCTGTGTACTGCATAATTAAACAGCTCCCATTCAAGAGGGCAGATGAATTACTGATTGGTCTTGTTACCTGCTAGCAAGTAACAGGAGAGATGTGTAGACAGCAGAGAATTTGGCTGGGATTGGCTGCTTCATTTGCAATGTTGGTTGATATCAAGAGAGAATATGGCAAGAGGGAAGTTAGGATGTGTCAAAAAGGACAGAATGGATTTAGAAGCATGATACATACTTCTTGTTTGTCACTTGCTAAGTCATTTCCCAAGATACCTTGGCTAAAATCCAAAATTACTTTCTTGTTTTAAATCCCAGAGTACTAGGGCGAAGGGCAGGAAGTTAACGATGATACTGCACTAGTTTTTGTACAGATGGATGTGTGTGCAATTGCAATACATTTGACATGCATTAGTAGACTACTACATATATTCACAGATGTGTGAGAGTTAAATGAGACATCACCTCTAATTTCTTAAATATTGTACACAGTGCTGGGAGCTACTTTTTCTAATAATGATAATAATAAAAGTGTATCAATAATTATTAATGTTCAGAAATTGAGACCTACAGAGAAGAGCTAGGAAAATGCAATGCCTGGAGTTGGACTAAAGAAAAGAAAGGTGAAGGAGGCTTCCTTTGGCTGCTTTGAATCCTGGTCCCAGTTAGGTCTGAGGTCTGGTTTCTCTCCTTGACTGCCACAGTTAGGCTTTGTGATTTAATGCTTGTGTGGTTTCATGGCCTCACATGGAAACCAGAACAATATCTCCTCCCACTAAATGCCAGGAGGATCTGCTGAATGAGAAACATGCAGTGAGGCTGGAGCTGAAGCCCGGAAATACAAACTGTGGTCTCTGGCATTAAGAAGACTCAAAACGCAGAACCGAAAATCAGATGCTTTCTGGGTACTGGAATCAAAAGCAATAGCCTTATCATTGACTCCCATCACCTCTTTAGCCAGAACCTCAGTGTTTCCTATCAGTGGCCTAGAGATAAACCTCTTGGTCCTGGGAACCAATGGTCCTTTTCTGATGGGCCATCAACACAAAGGAATGCTTGTCATTTTGGAGACTGCAGTGAAGGTTCACCGATAAATGTTTGTTAGCATTTTATGAAGAGAGTTACAGAAATGGAAAGTACTCAGAAAAATGTCCTCCTCCAGAGAACAGTCCCTGCCCCCAGCTCATTTTTAGATGTCTTAGATACAGTAGGTCATGAAATTCCTATTCAATTAACTTATGTGAGAGCAGAATCCATTCTTTGTGACTTTTCTTTTTCCATGGAAAAAGGTTTTGCAAATCACCATCCACTCCTCTTGCATCTCTGTGCTTGCTACTCTTCAATACAACTTTGCCAAATGCAACAGGAGAGCAGAGGACTCAGAGGCAGGTGTCTGACAAGTGTCACAGAACCAGGACAAATGAAGGTGCTTTCCGACGTGTTCCCACCGGTTCAATGTGTACCACTTGCAAAGATAGCACTGGTCACCCTCCACTCAAGGTGTCCAAGAATATAATTCTAAAAGATTATTTTTCTTGCCAAAAATACAAACATATTCAAGATGGAAACTCTTTTTTTTCCCTTTCCCCTAAATCTAACCTAATGAGTGGGGTGATTTCAGAACTGCTGAGGAAAACAAATCAATTCTTTCTGGTTTTTAAAAACTGACAAGGAATGCTGAGTGAGTAAAAGGCATCGAGGCAGCATTCAGTAAATGCACCCGCATCAGGAGGGAGGTCAAGTTAGAATTGTGTTTGACTGTTGGAGTTTACTAAAAAAATTTAAGTACCATTCCTGGAGATAAAATATTGTTATGCGTGCATTAGCTCTTGGCTAGATAGCCAATACTCATGTACATGGCATAATTTTTATATATAAATGGATGCACTACAAATCAATGCTCTCTAATCTCAGCTGTGCCCTCCATGCTGCTCAGAAACACTGTTATTCATCTGATTTCCTATTACACTCCCTCAGGGCCAGGACAAGCCTTCTGTAACTCTGACCAGCTCCACTCCCCAACACCCTCTAGCTGATGGCTCCTTCCCCAGAGGTTCCCTTTATTTTCCTCCTCTTCCAAGCAAGACACTTCATGTGTAGTCTTGGTTTTATCCTTTTCCATCCTTTTGGGGTCCTAGAATCCAAAATCTCCTTGTTCAGTCCTGCAGTGTTATGTTTCAGAGCTTTGCAAGTTCCTTCTTCTTACTTGCTTTTATTTGCAGAAATGTAGCCTAGCTAAAGTTCTTTGTTTACTGTGCTCCATAGACTTCCTTGCAACTGGGACCATGGTTTTGATGACCCCCAGGTGGCTTCTGACCTTGCTTCATGCAGGAACATTGCAGAGCTCCTTGCTTCTCTCCGTCGCGGCTTCAGTGACGTGTTCTTTGTGGAATTCTCCTCCTCTTTCAAAATACCTTCCCTCACACTTGATATTTCTTCCAGCTCCTGACCATCTCTCTCCTTTCTTTCACTGCTAAACTTCTGATAATTGAATTTTTATAT
This sequence comes from Physeter macrocephalus, assembly GCF_002837175.3. Taxonomy (NCBI): domain Eukaryota; kingdom Metazoa; phylum Chordata; class Mammalia; order Artiodactyla; family Physeteridae; genus Physeter; species Physeter macrocephalus. The sequence goes on along the minus strand of NC_041215.1, from coordinate 122,951,126 downwards.
GGACTGTTTTTGCTTTCTCACCTCCCATTTGTATCTCAAGCCCTTCCTTACACTCTGGCAAAAAAAAACAACCTTCCTTTGGCTTCTGGGGTACCGCATTTTCCTGGGTTTTCTTTCTTTCTGGTGTATTCTTCTCATGCCATTCAGTTTTCTCCCATTTGCTAAAGGTAGGGATTCTGTGTGATTAAATGTTAAGACAACTTGGAGATTTCATTTATTTCTGCATTTTAACTAATGTCCTTATGCCGATGATTCCAAAATCTATGTCCCTATCCCATCCTCTCGCCAAAGCTCTGATTACTTATTCTCAATTCCATTGCTAACTTCCATGTGTATGTCCATTAATACCCTGGCTTCATTTTTTTGAAACTCTGCTCATTGTCTCCTCTTCAAAATCCCTCCTCCTCTTACTTTCCCTAACTCTGTTAAAGGCACTATAACAAAATCATCAACAAAATCTTAGCATTATCTTCATTTTCTCCTTTCTCTTGCTACCTTAACTGATCACCATGCTCTGAAGAACCTACTTCTCTCCTGTATCCTGTCCATTCCTTCTGAATCTCCATTCCTACTTCGCCTGCCTTAGTCCAGGCCCTCCTCTTCTCCGACTTATACCACCAGAGTTCTCCTCGTTGGTTTCTCTGACTACCAGTATCTCTCCTGCAATTTGTCCCGGGCACTGCTCTTGGAGTTTTCTTTCTGAAACTCAGCTGCCGTTATCCCGGGTCTCCACGGTTAAGGCTACTCTGTACTCTTCTGCCTAAGGAGTTGAATTTAAAACGTTTTCTATCATTTCAAGTCTCCTACAACCTGGCCTCAGCCACAATTCCCTTCTATCTTCCATTACTTCCTTTTACTCCTCTTAGGATCAGTCTCTTCTTCCCCCTGCCATTTCTATATGTTGACATTGAACCCATATTTCAAAGACTAGTTCAAGGCTCAACAGACCCTTGTGCGGAGTCTTCTCTGGACACCCTATTAATAACAGCTTCTTCTTTCTCCTTCTAGCTTCTTCTGCAGAGTCTTCTGCAGAGTCTTCTGCAGCCCTTTGCTCTGTCTCACATTACTGTCAGGTGAGTAACTCAAGAGTTTATATTAATCTTGACCCCCTCCAGGTACCTGGACCCTGAGGAGGCACTCACTGCTTCATGGAACAAACTGAACTTGGAGTTGACCGTGATGGAAACAAGAACCTGATGTTTATTATTTTGAAATCATTGTAAAAGAGAAACATTTTCAAAGATTTTATTCAGCTATGTCCAAATAAGGGAACCATTCATTTTTCGTGGCTTATAATCAGACAGGTGTAAAATGGCTGTGGAAAGGCAGAGTTGCAAATTAATTATCCACTTAACCTCTGACAAAAGAAAATAATCTGACACCTTTTCAAGGATCTTTCTTTTTTTCCCCCTCAATCAGGATAATAATGTAAAATTTTGCTGATGTCTTTCAAGCACAGTGTCACATTTATGGCCTTTTGTCACACAGTTTCCTGCAATTGAGCAGACTGTGGTTCAGTGATAAGCACTGGTAAACAGAGCTCCTCTGAGACGGAGACAGGTTTGTACGTGACACACCATGATTAAAGAAAAAGCTGGGTGATAACCGGTGGGACAGACATGTAAATTAACATAAAGGAGGAGAGCAGGGTTGATGATTCTGTATGAGAAGAATGAGTAAACATAGATGAGGATTGTATTTCTGGGATCAACAATGTGAAATTAACCAAGACAGCTATATCTTATCTGATCCCAAATCCAAAGAATTTCCTTGCTGAATTACATAAATTTGCATTGGATGGATTAATACACACAGAACTTTGAAGAGTTTTCCTCCCTAGGTTCTCAGCTTCTTTGCTAAGAGAGAAAAACAGTCAACATAAACCATTATTTTAAGATTGCTTTAGGGCTTCCCTGGTGGCGCAGTGGTTGAGAATCCGCCTGCCAATGTAGGGGACATGGGTTCGAGCCCTGGTCTGGGAAGATCCCACATGCTGCGGAGCAGCTAGGCCCGTGAGCCACAACTACTGAGCCTGCGCGTCTGGAGCTTGGGCTCCGCAACAAGAGAGGCCGCGACAGTGAGAGGCCCGCACACCGCGATGAAGAGCGGCCACTGCTCGCCGCAACTGGAGAAAGCCCTCGCACAGAAACGAAGACCCAACACAGCCAAAAATAAATAAATAAATAAATAGAAATTCTTATTTAAATAAAAATTTAAATTCATTCTATTAAAAAAAAAGATTGCTTTAACAATATTGAGCATAGAGCATCATTTGCTTCCTGTCAAGGCAACACTTCTCAGAGCATTTTGTTTTTGAAGAAATGACAGAAAGAGAAAAGGGAATTGTGCCTCAAATGGGTTTTTGAAGCATTGTAGAAACATGGCAGAGTCAAATATCTACAAAAATGTAATCACTGTAAATATTGAGAGTGACTGACTTCAAGCTCAGCAACTTGAGAAATAATTCCTTAAATGAGTAGCTTTAAGCCTAAATTAACTTTGAAAATGGTCACTTATTCAGTAGGAAAGTGCTTAGAGCTTTCTTTTAAAAAATTACATGTAGCGCTTCCCTGGTGGTGCAGTGGTTAAGAATCCGCCTGACAATGCAGGGGACATGGGTTCGAGGCCTGGTCTGGGAAGATCCCACATGCCGCAGAGCAGCTAAGCCCGTGCGCCGCAACTACTGAGCCTGCGCTCTAGAGCCTGCGAGCCACAACTGCTGATCCCACGTGCCTAGAGCCCGTATTCCACAAGAGAAGCCACCTCAAATGAGAAGCCCACGCACCGCAATGAAGAATAGCCCCCGCTCACCGCAACCAGAGAAAGCCTGTGTGCGTCTATGAAGACCCAATGCAACCAAAAATAAAAATAAATAAAAATTTAAAAAAATTACGTGTAAATCATCTGCTTTTTATGGAACTAATTAGACATTCTTAAAAATTGAAGTTTTACTCTCCTTTCCTACCGGTAAACACCAGTCCACAGGAAATCAGAATATTTGCAAGCATCCTGGATTTAAATTAAAAAATACTTAAACTGTGACCTAAGGTAGGTACGGAGGGAAAAGATGTCAGGAAGTGAAAGGCAGGCTGAGTCTGTTGTCCACATTCGAACACCAGGCCATGGTTTTCCTAAAAACTGTCATTCCTAGCAGGGCTTTCAGGGTAAAATAAAAATATCCAGAATAGCTGCTCTACAAGAGAAATGGTCTAACTCCCGAGGCCCACCTTAGAAGGGACTCTGGGCCTGAGAGTTGAGTGACACCAGCCCTGGTTGCCAGGTATCAGGCCATGCCTCTCTCCCCTCAGCCCTCCATGGTACCTTTTGAAGATACGGTCCCGGGCTTCCCTGGTGGCGCAGTGGTTGAGAGTCCGCCTGCCGATGCAGGGGACGCGGGTTCGTGCCCCGGTCCGGGCAGATCCCACATGCCGTGGAGCGG
>NC_041215.1:122923020-122947642 GCF_002837175.3 Physeter macrocephalus | reverse complement strand
GGAGCGGCTGCGCCCGTGAGCCATGGCCGCTGAGCCTGCGCGTCCGGAGCCTGTGCTCCGCAACGGGAGAGGCCACAACAGTGAGAGGCCCGCGTACCACAAAAAAAAAAAAAAAAAAAAAAAAAAAAAAAGAAAATACGGCCCCACTGCTTCTTCTTCCTGCTCTATTCTATTCCTCACTTGCTGCTTATATTTCCTCATCACCAACTTGAAATCAAACGGCAGCCTTCACTGATTTACTAAAACTGTATTTTAGATCATCCTCAGTGGCCCCCCCGTTACCCGCTCCAAGGTCTGTTTCCTCAGTTCTCATCCTTCTCCATCTCTCTGCCATATTTGACAAATGAGGTTAGTAGCTAAATTTCTGTTCTAGCTTCTCCCTAATGGTAAAAAAGACAAAAATTTTCGTTCTACAAGCACGTCTTCTTCGTATATTTTAAAGTTAAAAAAAATAAAGCTTCTTTATGTAGTATAATATTATGTATATTGTATATATAGGTACATATATAGGTATGCATAAATTATATATAGGTATACAAAAATTGGATGTAGGAATATATGTGAAATGTCAGAAAATACAGTTAAATAGAAGGCTTGGCAGGTGGTCATAATCTCATAATCTCACCTAGAACTATTTTAAATACCTTGATTTATGTCCCTCGTGACATATTTTAAACACCTTGATGTATTTACCTCCTGAGTGTTAAAAACGAATGTAAATATGTATACATTTAGATGAACAGGATCACATACTGTTCCATGTTCTATAACTTTTAAAATCCTTGACATTTGAATATCTGCCCATGAAAACATATACTCACCTACTTTGCAGGTGGCAGCTCTTTTCCTATTAGCGCTCAGATCTCCTCCCCACTGTTCCCCTGCCGTGCCCCGTTCCTCAGGACCAATCCCTATAAACTACATTTCCTCTTCCCAAGAGCTTCCACTTAAGTTAGATCAGTGGGAGGGAGTGGAAGGATGCAGGATAGGAAGGTAGAACAGCTTGGATACTTATCTTTGTCTCTCTGCTTGGGTAGACACTCTGGCCGGACAGGCTACATAATTTCTGGGCCCCAGTGTAAAATGGAAATGTGGGCCTCTTGTTCAAAAATTGTTAAAAATGCTAAGATGACAGCAGGGCATTAAACCAAGTGTGCCCCAGGGCCCTGCTGCGTGTGCTGTTCTGTGGGAGTGCACAGATTGCAGGCCAAGAAGCTGGCTCTGATCTCTGGCAGGGGCTTCATCTCTTCTAAGACTCAGGTTCACACCTGATGGCCTTGGCCGCACAGCTCTTTGAATGACTGCCTGTACATACCTCTCTCACTGTCCTTTAGTGCTATTGGTTGCAGTGATTCCTGTGGCCGCAGGTCACTGGGTTGTCCCACTTTCCCTGCTTCCTCTTCTGGCTTTTCCAACACTTCTGTAACTAGTTTTCCCTAGTAGATTTCTTCTACTGAACTACCTGTTTAAACCCTGACTGATAACTACATTAGGAGCCCGGGCATTGTACTGCCATTTCCTTTATTCTATCCAATACTATTGCTCCAGGCATCACTAATCCATAACAACTTTCTTTCTGTGAGATTAAACTCAGTCTCAGAACCCTTCTCAACAGTGTTTGACTGCAGTTGACATAGGACATGAAATCTGTGTGGCCTCCCAGATATACATCATCCTTTTAAACAACTTCATGCTTTCTACTGTGGCTATGGTATATTTTATTTAACTAATCCCTCACTGGTGACAATTAGTTTTTCATTTTTCACCAATTCAGAAACACATTGATTTACATAGGTATTTTTGTTTACTTCTTCAGTTGTCTTCAGGATAATGTCTTTGAAGTGGAATTGCTAGGCCAAAGGGTATGCACGTTTTATATTTTGACGCATATTGCTACTTCAGAATGGCTGTATGAATATTAGTATGTTTAAGTATGAAATATGTCTATAATACGCTAAGATTGATCTTTTTCCCCTTCAAAACAGTTAGGAGTCATAACATTTCCTTCAACAAATCATTTTTGCAATTCTTAAAAACCGTCTCCAGATCCAATTTCAAAGGCACTTAGAAGTCACCCCTTTATATTCAACTTACAACTTATTTTTAAATGAAAACAGTATTACTCAGCTTAATCACCTTCTTAGTCTCCAGACTTGCTTTCAATGGACTTTTGATTATTTTTCAGAAGTAAAAATCTATTTTCATGTGTTGAAGTTTTCTCATTTTTGAATATAGTCAAAACAATAGACTGCTGTCCCTGAAGGCTTGAACAGAAGAGCTGGAAACTCTTTTAAGAAACTGCTGCAGCTTTATTGAAGCTTCTAGCTTCCCAAGGTAACTCCTTTGAGAGGGAGGCAATACTCATTGAGATGCAAGTTTGGTATATTTGTTTTAAAACTCAGTTGCTTTATATTATGGAGGAAACCCCTTCATTAGTGCAGGTTACCTCTACCTGTAACTCTTCTAACAAAAATCTTTAGTCACAAGGGCTGTAAAATATTTGTTTAGCTTGATTTCATCAGTATAGCAATGGAAATATCTCATCTGTAAGTACCTCCATCTTTCACCTGAAATTGTTCTGACTGAAAACAATGTTTTTTTCCTAAGTACACAGTAAATCATGCTGCTTGATTTGAAAAGTTAGGCCACCCTTCAAAGAGCTTTGGGTCTTTCCATTTTGTACGCTCTGTCCAAGGTAATTTCTAATTTGCCTTTTGCAAGCAGAGCCTGGAAACGTGCTCTCATAGGATTGAATGTTTTCTCTTTCTTTCCTTCTCAAGAATGTCATGCAGCATAAATATTTACAATTGTTATATCTTCTTCTTGGATCGATCCCTTGATCATTATGTAGTGTCCTTCGTCTCTTGTAATAGTCTTTATTTTAAAGTCTATTTTGTCTGATATGAGAATTGCTACTGCAGCTTTCTTCTGATTTCCATTTGCATGGAATATCTTTTTTCCATTTGCAAATGATCACAGAGCAAACAAAAACACCCTCCCTCCTTCCCTCTGGTTAAAATCTGTCAGCTTAAGGGCAATGTCTGGTTTCAGTAATATGAAATTCTTTGTTAACTTTAGAAATGGGAGCTCAATGACTTATTCTTATAATCCCTTAACTCTTAAATGGTCTACCAGAAAGCTGGTTTCAAAAAATAAGACCAGGCTTTGCATTTAGATAGAGACTCAAATGAGTCCCTGGGAATGTGTGTGCTCCTTTTGGTGCTGTGTTTTCGTCCCGTCAGACCAATAAATTCCTACAGGTCTCAGCTCTTTAATTCCCTTTAGGGAGGACTGGGATAAAGAATATCAACGCATTCTAAAAAAAATCCTGCTGTTTTTACGACATACAGAAATAGCTACAAGAAGTACCTTAACCATTTTTACTTGCTGGGCCATGTAACATTTTTTTCCTCAAAAGTTAATGATCACTAAGGGCCTGCACACATGCACACAGAACCCTGGCACTTGGGTCTACCTAAGCCACCTTTGCAGTACAGCCCCCAAATAAAACTGTACCTAGTTCTCTGAATTTGCGCTTCTGCTGTACACTTCATAGTTTATAAGCTTCCATTTCATTTCCTCTGCTTGCCACGTTGCAGCTGTAATATTTCAGCTTCTGAACAAGGAATTTAGCCGGGCCAGACTAATCCAGCTTAAATTTGCACTCATGTTGTAAAATTGATTGAGACCTGTCTCCATTAATCAGAATCCTCTAGGCTATTTGGACTCCTCATTCTTACATCTATACTTTTGTGGATTCTTGTGCTTAGAGTGACCTTCCTTTTCCATTCCATCTAATGAAATTCTTTCTTCCATCAAAGCTCAGACAAGTCTTATCTCCCACCACGAGCCTTCTCCAATTTTTAAAAGTTGAGCTTTACACTACTCTTTTTTCTTTGAACTCCTATAATATAAAATATAACGTTTTGAACTTATTATTATTATTTGTAATTGTCTTCTAGAAGGGCCTATATGCCACTTAGGGCATATGGCATTGCACGTCTGCTGGCAGCCCTCCTTCCCAACACTTCCCAACACAGGCAAGCGTAAAACCAAGGTCCTTGGACATTCTCATCACCTTGTTTAGTAATTCAGTCTTTATGCAGTAAAAGATGTGAAAATGCAGATCTTATATGATCTGTTCAAATCTAGGGCTTAACGATGACAGTAATTGTTTCGTCCATTTTCATTGTTTTGATGAGTAGTTACATCAAGTGTATGCTAGCCTCTTCATAAATTTTATGTGCATTATGTTGAACACAAATCTACTCTCTTTCATTGTTTCCAGTTTTCAAAGACTTAAACAAACCGCCTCTTTGGAAAATTTCTACTTCTGTTTTTCTTTTTAGTGTCTTATTCTTTTCTGAGCTCCCCTTTTTTGTTTTCCATTTCTATCATGTTCTGTATTTGTACTCATTCTCAAGAATCTAAAGGATTAAAAAAGAATATGTATAGGTACTACAGGCTTCCACCACTTGAAAATATTTTCATCAACAATGTAAATTCAAGTAAATGTAACATTTTTAACAATTAAACTTATTACTTTCATTTTTCAAAACAGTTAATTTACCTCCAAGTTATTCAAAATTATCTATGAAGATTAAAAGGGAAACCTAAGTTGTTAACAAATATCAAAATTCTAAATAAAATGAAGTTAAACTAGTTTAAAATTTTTATTTAAAAATATATATTTAAAAAAACTCTTTATTACGGAAAATTTCAAATATACAAAAGTAGACAGAATAATATATGGAACTCCCATATACCTATTATTTAGCTTTGATAATTGATCAGCTCATGACCAATCTTATTTTATCTCACTTTCTATCCCTCACCTGATATTTTGAAGTAAATCCCACTTGTCATATAATTTGATCTGTAAATAAGTGAACAGTGTCTCTAAAAGATAAGAGATCTTAACATAACCACACTGTCACTATCATGCCTAAAACATGACAATATTTCCTTAATATCAACAAATAACTAGCAAATATTCATGATTCCAATTGTCTCAAATGTTAACATATATTTTTTGTAGTTTGAATCAAAATCCCATCCACACATTGCAATTTATTGAAATGTCTAAGTCTCTTTTAACCTTTAGATTTTCCTCTCCTTCTGTCTCTGTTTCTCTTTCTCTCTATCTCTCCTTTTCATTTTGTTCGTTGAAGGAACCACTTTTGTTTGCCCTATAGAATTTTCCCCCTGAGTTTTGTTGATTGCATCCCTATTGTGTTCGTTAACACTTTAAATATCAATATTAAATTAAATCTTATTTAATATTTTGTAAGATTACAAATATTTGCAATTTTAGCATTCAGTGTCCAATTAGTTACAATGTAAAGACTTGGTGTGTGTGCACACAGTCTGAGTGAAATGAACTGTAATATCGCACAGTTTTCTGCAGTCACTCCGTAACTACTGCACTTAACCCTGCAGTTTTACTACAGACTTTCCTCAACTTATGATATACGGTTATATCTTGATAAACCTGTCGTAAGTTGAAAATATCGTAAGTTGAAAATGCATTTGATGCACATAATCTACCAAACATCATAGCTTAGCCTAGTCTACCTTAAATGTGCTCAGATCATTTACATTAGCTTACGGTTGGGCAAAATCACCTAGTACAAAGCCTATTTTATGACTGTTGAATAGCTCTTGTAACGTATTGAACACTGTACTGAAAGTGAAAAACAGAATGGTTGTATGGGTACAGAATGGTTTTAAGTGCGTTGGTTCTTTACCCTTGTGATCACGTGGCTGACTGGGAGATGCGGCTGCCCCTGCCAAGCATCACGAGAGAGTATCATACTGCGTATCTCTAGCCCCGGAAAAGAGCAAAATTCAAAATTCCAAGTACGGTAACTTCTGCTGAACGTGTGTCTCTTTCGCATCATCGTAAAGTTGGTAGGTCGAGCCATCGTAGCCCGGGGCTGTCTGTTGTACTCTCTAGAACCAAACATTGGAAACTGAAGAGAAGCAGAAGAGATGCTTGACATCACTGGCAAACTAGACGTCATCATGAAAGAAGCTCTTGTGTTCATGCTGAGAGGAAGATTTCACAAGCTATTTGACTTGTCTCTTACCTGAGCTTCTCCCACTCCATTCCCTTTGCATTGTCTGTCTTTGCTGTCAGGGGCAGGACAACACAGACAGTCTCACTATCTCAGGTTTTGTTTCATTGGGTAAGAAATGGGTAGAAGCATTTCTTTGGGGCTTGAATGGTATTAGCTGTGAGAGTGGATGTTTACATTTATAGGCTGTACTGGGTCAGCACTGAGAACTGGACCCCAGTGGGAGAGGAGCCCATGTGTGTGCTCATTTGTGTGTATTTGTGATACTTGTTGCCCTCTAATATGCAGACACCAAGGCAGGGCTCTTCATGTCTGTTCCTAAAAGTAGTCCTGTCTCCGGGAGCAGGCAGTGTTTCCAAACCTCACACTTTTGAGTCATGACCTTCATGATTTTTGCCATTGCTTCATACTACCTGTTCTGTTATCTACTACATTAGTTTTCTATCACTGAGTAACCGATTACCACAAACTTAGGGGGCTCAGCTTAGCTGAATTCTCTGCTCAGGGCCTCACAAGGTTGAAATCAGGGTGTCACAGGTATCCCTGTCTCATCTGGAGGTTGGTGAACTCTTCCAAGCTCATTCAGGTCATTGGAAGAATTCACTTTCTGTGATTGTAGAATTGAGGTCCCCACTTTCTTGCTGGCTATCAATGACATGAGTTCTCAGCTTCTAGAGGCTGTTGTTCCCTCTTACATGGCCCTTTGCACAACAGTCAGTTTCCTTCTTCGAGGCCAAGAAGAGAGTCCTCCTCATCTACTATGACACTGTAGATATTATATAACATAATGTAGTCATGGGAGTGACGATACCATCATTTTCACAGTTTCCTCCCATACTCAAGAGGATAGAATTATACAGGGCATATTCTCCAGGGGGTGGGAATCTTGGAGGTCATCAGAATTCTGCCTACCACATTTTTTTTTTTTTTTTCCAGTTCAGCGGCCATGGCTCACGGGCCCAGCCGCTCCGCGGCATGTGGGATCTTCCCGGACCGGGACACGAACCCGTGACCCCTGCATCGTCAGGCGGACTCTCAACCACTGTGCCACCAGGGAAGCCCCTACCGCATTTATTTAACATTTTTTCTTTAAGTCAACTCACTTTTTAAACTCACTTTTTAAATAGATTTGTAAAAGTTTATAACAAGTATTTAATGTGCTAGATTTGTGTATATGTGTGTTTATATATTTCTTTTTCTCTCTATATATATTCACATACACTAGCATAAATGTATAACCAAAAAATAAAGTGTTTAGCAATATATCCCTTAAAATTATCCTATTTCCTTAAGGCTTATGTACCACATTGGGAAACAGTGCCCCTTGGTACGGCACTAAACAACCACTTGTTGAATGTAAGATAATTAAAATAGTTATAGATTGGAGGGTTTTGGTTTCAGTGAAACCAAATATATATATTTACATTTCTACAACTATGTAAATGTTATTTATCTCTAAGATTATATAAACTGTGTGTATTGATACTCATTAAAATATACCTTTTTTTTTTTTTTTTTTTTTTTACTGTGAAAGAGAGTGTGACTTGAAGGTAACTTGGTACCCATTGGTATATGGAATGTTCTGTCCTTTAAACTTGGGACTAAATTGAAAAAAGCCTAGTAGACCATGTATTCCCTTATGTGTTTTCAGTATTTGCTGTAGTGCCATTAATTTCAAAAAGGCGTAAACCAACTAAATTCCACGTTACCATAGAGAAACAGAGATGAGAAAGAAATGTCCATGTGTTTCTCCTGAAGAGAAAGGAAAACTTTTGTGATGACAGGCATATCTCTGAGGACTTGACTAATCTCTTGTATAATCTTTGTGGCACTGAAACACTTCCTATCACAAGGAATAATCTATTGGTCTGATTATTTTCATAATCCAATCCTTAGTCACTGCCCAAACACATTTGGCTGCACATAAAATCAGCAGATACCTATGCTGGGGTATGTACATACAATACATATACATACATGTGAAAGAAGTCACATGTCTCTGTCTGGACTGCTCTGTAGATTTTTGTAGTCTTGTAACTCACTTATCTGACAGTTGACGGGAGAACCACTTATTTTTATTTTCAAGTGTTTGCCTGGTTCTGCCCACTGCTCTACAACAAACCAGGTGAGGACTGCTGGGAGGAGGGGGAGTTCTCTATCTCAGGCTCATCTGTTGTATCTTTTTTGGCTCTGAAAGTTTTTCTACCCAGATATAAATCCTCTTGGCTATGTATTTGCACTGCTTTTCCACTTAGAGGGTCGCCCTTGACATAAACTCATTACTGCTTGTACATACAAAGGAAATGATAGGAAGGAGGTCAATATATCCTAGGGCTAAGCGACCTGAAGCCACATTTGAGGGTTATTGTCCCTCTGGTGATCTGCTCCCTGTGAATTCGTGTAACTAACCCTTCCAATACGCAAAAATCTCCACTTTTTCTGAATTTATAGACTGTCTATTGCCTGAAACACTTTTTTAGAGATGTTGGCCTTTCGTTAGTACTTAACTGTTTCCTACAATCATTTCTTATTACTGCATATGGATTTTTAGTTCGTAGAATGAAGTGACTATTTCTTGAATTTCTTTCCTCTTTTCTCAGTTTCCAGAAAAGAACAGATCTTGAAATACTTTTTGAGTAAATAGTTTCTCTTAGTAGACAGTAGATGGTTATGGTAGGAAGAGAAAGCAGTTTCAAACAAACGTAGCTTCCTAAATAAAACTTTGAAAATGGCTAATTTTAAAAGGAAGTCTTGCAACAAGGATATATTTTATAGCACAGGGAAATATAGCCATTTTTTGGTAATAATGTTAAATGGATTATAATCTATAAAAATATTGAATCACTGTGTTGTACACCTGAAACTAATATAGTGTTGTAGATCAACTACAGTTCAATTAATTAATTAATTAATTAACAGGTAAAATAATAAAAGGAAGTCTACCTTCTTTGACCATTGTTTTAATGTTTTTAATCTTCAAATTTACCACATTTTAGTGTATATATGTATGAGTGTATATATATATTCATATGTAATTAACTATATATACTCTATACTATGTATACTAAAATGCTGTGAATTTAATCAGTAAATACATATATAATATACTATCTATATAGTATATGTATCATATAGTCTATAGTATATATGACATATAGCACATATTATATATAGTGTATATAGTATATCATATATCACATATATTATATATATGGTATATATTATATACTATTATACATAATAAATCTATTAATATAAATATATTAAGTTATTTACAAGGTCCTGGCATCAGGCACATTATCCTTCATTATCCTTCAGCCTTACAGCTCTTCTGTATAGTAAATATTATTACCCATTGTATCAATTAGAATGTTTTTGGCAGCAAGTAAGAAAAAATATAATCAAACTGGTTTTGACAATAGGTAAATGTAGTCTCCCAAAGGGCAGGCTCAGGACACAATATAAACTTTGGCTTAGGGATATTATCAAGTACACAGGGACTTGATAGCCAGCACCTCTCCATCTTCTGCACTGCATCAGCTTTGCCCTCACCTCGGGCTGGCTTCCCTCAGGGGTACAGGATGGCTGCCACAGTTCCAGACATCACATTCAGATGACAAAGCCCAGAAGAGAAGAGACAGTGACTTGCTATGTGCCTCCTGACAGATATCCCTCAGTCTCATTGACCAGCATTCTGTCATGTGCCTATATCTAAAGAAAACCCTGGAGAAAGGAATGTTATTATCACCATGGTTTAAACAAAGTAGGTACCATAGCAAGAGCTAGGATGGGGTCACTTTCTTTTGACTCCCTCTGGAAAGGGGGAGATAAGTGAACAAAACAGTATATCTAGTGGAGAAGGAAGAAAGGCAAGACTACCAAGGGTATCTGCCACAGCCATTTTGTTAAACAAGAAAAGGTAGACAAAAAAGGTGAGGTAATTTTGTTCAAGGTCACAAGGCTGATATGTAGGGTCAAAATCCAGGATGCAAAACTACCAGAACATATCTTAGAGATCATATGGTTTGGCCCCCTCAGTTTTCAACTCAGGATCCTGCAGGCCACTAAGTTTAATCACTTGCTTGATAGCACAGAGATCTAACACCACAGATGTGAACAAAACTCAATTCAGCTACATCCCCAGTGCTGAATTCATTCCATTCCTGCACAATGGTTCCTTTCGTGCTAATTCATATCTAGCTATGGAGATACACAGAAATGGAAAGCACCTAAAACAGTACCCAGCAGATAGCAGGTTCTAATATTTCTTTGTTGATCGAATATTTCCCAGGTTACATGAATCTAGATAACTCCTGTGAGTTCCAAAATACTTCCTATACTTGCAGTCCTATGGTCTATGTATTTCCCCAATTCTCTCCCCATTCTGTTGTCATTTTGAGACCATTAGTTCATGTGGTTTAGCCAAGGGAAAAAGGAAAGAGCATGTCTTGTGTGGTGAAGCACTTTATAAAGATGATATTTGAGTAATACAGACATCAATTATTGTTCAAAGCATTATGCAAAGTCAATGAAAGGGAGCACCACAATGGTAGTTTTTCTAAGTTTTCACTTGTGTCAGCCTGAAAAAAGTTGAGAAGTGCTGTGTTAAGCTAATATTGCTCTGCATAATCCTTTTCAGAATAAAAATACAGTAGCTATTAACCCATCAAAAAGTTGTTTATGAAAATAAATAACAGGAAGATATCACCTGTTTCCCATTACTAATAGGAGTTTAATAATTGTAGAAATATTTTGGTAAAATTACTTGAGACTTCTATAGCAAAATAAATATATTTTATTCTCTTCATATTTCATGACATTCTACAAATCCATTATTCTCTTGGGCTTTTGTTCTCTGGATTTGTATGGCATCTATTTCTCTTAATACCTTTACCCGAAATACAATTTTTTTTAAAGTGAGCTGTTTTTACTGAAGTGTGACATAAATACATACGGAAAGGGGTACAAATCATTGTGTATAGCTCAATGAATTTTACAAAGTGAACATATGCGTAACCACTGCCCAGACCATTATGTGTAGGCTACAACAGTCTACTGAACGCTACTTCCCAGTCATTCATTTGCTCTGGTCAAAGGTAATCATTATTCCCACATCTACCACCATAAATTATTTTTAACTGTTTTCGAGCTTTGTCTGTATGGAATCATGCAGTAAGTGCTTTTTGGGGTCTGGGTTCTTTTGCTCAATATTTTGTTTGTAAGATCTTTCCATGTTGTAGTATTTCATAGTAGTTTGTATATTTGTATTGGTTTCACAGTGTCCCATTGTATGGAAGCCATGGAGGTATGACCCTCAGCCTTGAGGAGTGCAGTTAGCTGACAGCCTCCAGCCACAGTGCCTTTGGGATTGGGCTGCAGCATTCAAACCTAGGACATGCCACCCATGAGCAGTACCCAGTCACTGACTGAGCAAGGCAGGAGGGGGCTGGCATTAAGTCTGGAGGATTTCTGCTCAGTGTGGAACTCTTGCGTGGGCATTATTTGCATGGGAGCTCCCCACTGAATTGGCTGAGACATTCTTAGAGCCACACTGTAGTCTGAAGCTCCTCCCTTCCCAATCTTCCTTTTTCCTTGCTTCTACAAGTGTTAGACCTGCATTGCCTTCCAAAGATACCATGCCGACTCCTGCTTCTTCTGCTTCACAGGCATTACTCTCAGTAAATATCTTGCACTTCTAACTCTGTTTGCTTTCCAGAGGATGTGAACTGACACATTATACAGTTATTATACCACAATTTATTTATCCATTCTGTTGTTGATAAATGTGTTGGTTATTTGCAGTTTTGGAGCACTATGAATAGTGCTACTGTAAATATTCTTGCATGTGTATTTTGGTGCACATTTACATGCATATCAGTTGAATCAGTGTGGAATTGCTGGCCACAAGTTATGTATAGTTTTAGCTTTAGTAGGTGTTGTCAGAGTTTAACCAAATGATCGTACTAGTCTAGTTTGTCACCAGTAGGATATAAAATTCCAAGTGTTCCACAAACCTTCCCACACATGGTATTGTCAGTTTTAAATTTTTTGCTGCTTAGATTCTCTGTCTTATGATGCTGAACAGATTTTAATATATGTTTTTGTCATTTGTCTATTCTTTTATGTGAAGTGCCTATTCATATGTGACCATTTTTCTATGTTACTCATCTATATTTTTTCTTGTTTACTTGTAGGAGTTCTTTATATATTCTGGAGATGACTCCCGAATATCTTTTCCTACTCTGTGCATACTTTTGTACATTCTTAATGATGACTTTGATACATGAAAGTTCTTAGTTTTAGTGTAATTTATCAATTTTTAAAATCTTTTTTTATAGCATTTTTGACCATTTGAGAAATATTTGCCTTTCTAAAGGTCATGAAGATAGTTGCTATATTTTCTTCTAGAAGAAACTTTTACTTTCACATTTAATTTTACTTTCTACATTCATGTCTATAATCTACCTGGAGTTGATTTTTGTGTATAATGCATAGTAGGAATCATGATTAATTTTTTAAATATATGGATACCCATTTGACTCAACATAATTTATTAGAAAGATCACCTTAATCTTCACTGCACTGCACTGTAAACATTGTCATAAATCATATGGTCCATTTCTTTAGTTTTTATTTTGTTTCACTGATCTACTTGTATATCCTTGAATCAATACTATACTCTCTTATTTACTTAACTTTATGATAAATCTAGCTATCTGATGATTCATTGTGCCAAATTTCTCTTTTTACCTCAAGATTGTCTTGGCTATTCTAGAATTTTCGTATAAAGTTTATAATCAGATTATCAAGTTATGCAAATATACTGTTGGAATTTTGATTGAGATTTACTGATCCACAGATCAATGTGAAGAAACTGACGTCTTAACAAATCAATATTGAGTTCTCTAATCCAAGTACATGGTATATCCCTCCATTAGTTTAGATACTCTTTAAGTAATTTCAGTAATGATTTCTTATTTATAGGTTTTATTTGATTTCTTCTAGTGATTATTTTTGATAATATTATAAAGTTTCATTTTCAAATTTTGTATTCTAATTATTTGTTTTTGGTGTATAGAAATGAACTTAATTTTGTGTATTAGCCTGACAGGCAACAGTTTTGCTAAATTCACTTATTAAGTTCAGAGGTTCTTTATGATGGTCTATGTACACGTTTGTATTATCTGCAAAAAAATGAAGGATTTAATGTTTTCTTTCAAATCTTTATACCTTATTTTTTTTCTTATTATATGGCATTGGCTAAGACCTTCCTTACAATGTTGAATAACAATGTAATGGGAAGCATCTTTGTTTCATTCTTGATCTTAGAAGTGGCAAGGAGGGTTTTTAATGTTTCACCATTAGCTATTGTTTTTTGAGGAGATAAGTCTCTGCTGAATTAAAAAATTTCCTGTTTCTTATTTACCAAAAGCTTTTTTATCAAAAATACGTATTGAATTTTATCCACTGTGTCTCTGCATCTACTGAAAAGTTTTTCCCTTTTATATTGGTATTATGGTGAATTACATTGATTTATTTTCAAATTTTTACTCATCCTTTAAAAAAACTCATCCTGCAACAAATCTCACTTGGTAATAATGTTTTATCCTGATTATATTTTTACTGAGTACAGTGGCTAATATTTGGTTAAAATTACTTATGCCCAAATTCACAAGAGAAATTGGCATGTAATTTTCTTCTCTTGTGATGTCCTTGTCAAGTTTTGGCATCAAGGTTAATCTTACCTTGTAGAAAAATTGTGAACATTAAAAAAAAATATCTTTTCTATCTCTAGAAGACTTTATTTAATATTGGCATTATTTTCTCTTTAGATATTTGAGAAATTTTACCAGCGAAGCCATCAAGGCCTCTGGTTTTCTTTCCAGGTGAATTTTGAAATTATCAAATAAATTTCCTTAATTAATATAGGCTATTCAAATTTTTAGTTTCTGTGTGTCAGTTTTACTAAGTAAAAATTATCAAAGATACTCACATTTTCTTTAAGACTTCAAATTTACTGGCATAAATACCCTCTTAATGTCTTTTAAATTTCCATAGGATCTCTAATGATGTTCCCTTTTACTATCCTGATATTATTTGTGCCTTCTTTCTTTCTCTCTTTTATTTCTTGCTATATATTTCTGGTGGTTTATTAATTGTATTAATATTTTGAAAGAACTCTTCTCTATTTTTTTTTCTGTTGTATGTTTGCTCTCTATTTAATTGATTTCTGCTCTTATCTTCCCTCATTCTTTGAGATTAATTATACCTTTTCCTTGACAGGTATATATACATGTATACCTCCAGAAAGGATTTATTATTTTTCTTGTAGGAAGTCAGCATATGTGTAAATCATCTTGATCCAATTAGGTATTGAGATACTTCAAGGCTGAGATTCAAATTTTGTGAAGAGTTTTCTATTTTCAGTTTTCTCTAATTCCTAGGATGTTGCTATTCAGGAATCTTAACTAAAAACCTGAAATGTTAACCAGAGCCCGTTCTCCTTGGCAGTCCCCAAATGCCAATTTTTTTCGCCCTAGCTTCTTGGGCAGCTGAAAGCTCCTCTTAGCTTTCTTTTTTTTTTTTTAATTAATAAGTGACAGTTTAGAGAAGTTTTAGGTACTGTTAGACTCCCTTCTCTGAGAGTCTCTTTTCTTTGATATCTCTGCTCTTAAGCCTTAGATACCATTGTTGTCTTCTGAAGCCTTAAGTATCTGCTGTTTTAGTTTATATCGTATGCAGGTTTTATGTTTTTTTCTTAGAGAGAGATTTTATCTGATGGAAGCTAGTCCTCCAGCCACGTCAACTTTGTAGAACCACTAATATAATTGCTTCCATCTGAGTTAATTATTTTGTTAACATATAAAGAACACAGAGTTGTTAGATTTGAGAAAAACTTCACTCATGGTGAATGCATCTTTTACCCCAGTACAGACCATCTACATATTCATTCATTCATTTCTTCATTCCTCAACAAATATTTATTGAATATACTTAATATGCTTATGTGAAACGTAAAATTTGCTAGACTCTGGGCAAACAGAAATAAATTTAGCAATGGTAACTGGATTTGAGGAGAATTCAGACTAGGTAGACTGCATGAGTGAAAAGATTAGAAAGTAGAAAGATATCAGTTTTGGATTCAGATGGATTAGGATTATTTATTAGCAGTGATCTTGAACAGGTTATTCAGATATTTCCTAGCTTTAGCTGGGGAAAATATTGAGTGTTATAAGATTAGACAAAAAGTATGTGATATGCCTATCACTATGCCTGCAATATAGGAAGACATAAATAGTTTGTATATCTTATTGTTATTCCAAGTGAAGAGATATAAAGTGTAAAATCCCTAAGAGTGTTTATGGAGGATAAGAGAGGATTTTATTAAGGTTAAAATATACAAGGAATACAGGAGATCACCGTCTAAAGTATGTGGTAATGGTTGGGCTACTGTGTGTGTATGAGTCAAGAGTCAAAATGGGTTTGGGAGCTAGGAAGAAGGAAGCCATTGACATAGAGGAAATTGTAGGTCTTTCTTTCTTTTATATCACAAATTGAGCATTTTTAATGTGCCTGGCACAGTTTCATGAGAATGCAGTTATGAATAAGACAGACATGGTAGATTGACTTACTTGTATTGGGTTGGCCAAAAAGTTCGTTCAGGTTTTTATAAGATGTTAAGGAAAAACCTGAACAAACTTTTTGGCCAAGCCAATACAAAGCTTACTGATAATCAAGGATACAGACAAGAAAGCCGGCGATTACAAATAGTATGGTTCTATATATCTTTTGGGGCAATAGCTTATCCCACAGCCATTTCTCTTCTCTAAAATGGGCCTCTGTTAGATGCCTAACTTAAATAGAGTCAATAAGATTATGGCAGAAATTTGGGATTGTCATTCAGGGACATTTAGTTTTCCGCATGTTGGCTAAGGCCACTGCCTGTCATATTCTTCCATATGGCTATAGAGCAGAGAAAGTTGGTTTGCAGAAACCAACAGGAAGGAAATAGATATACAGAGGGTAGCAAAAAATATCAAGGAGAAAGAATTCTATCAACTTTCAATTTCTGCCTCTAATCCTTACCTAAGGCCTGATTTCAATCTCTCCCTTAGATTACATAAGATAACAGACATCTCTATATTGCTTATCTTCCTTCAACTTGATTTCCATATCTTGCAACCAAAAGTCTTAATAGATTTATGATAGATGCTAAGACAGAGGGTATATATTTTCCAGAGAATCACATATAAAGGGCATGTAATGCCACTTAATTGGTAGGTCAAGAAAGGATCTCGGAAGAAGCAATGTCTAAGCTGAGATCAGAAAAATCAGCAGGAGTTCAGGTGAAGAGCAGAAACAGAGTGTTCTAAGCAGAAGGAAAGGTATGTGTGAACTGGAGAGGAGAGTGGGTGGTACATGAGTAACTACAGAAGTTCCTTCTACTGTAGCACAGGGTTGGGAGGCTGGGAAGGAGAGGTGAACACTTCAGGTCATCCAGGCTTAGTTGGTAGGGAAGAATGTGACGTGTATCTCCCGTCCTCTTAATTGCACGTGGACAGATTTCCCTACAGTCTAGGTCTGTTACCCCATCCCTACTTACTTCTCAGAGGAAAACCAAGGTATCTGGAGCCATTGATTGGATAGACGCTCTAGATTAAGAACTGGGCATTTGGTCTCATTCCTTTCTTCTCTGTCTTCCTTTCTAACTGGCTTTTCAGAAAATACAGTTTGTGACAATCGGAGGGTGGGTGACCATTCCCAAGATAGCTAATGTTCATGGAATGGGAAATCCAAACAGTAAATTAGTTAAGATGTTGATAAAGGATTCTATAGGGTCTATGATGTCATGTACCATTGATTTATTCTAGGGACTGTTATGCCAAATCAGAGAAGTAAGTTAAAAATTAGCAGTGAAACCCTCTGGTTTTATTTGAGTAAAATCTTCTCTTTGGTGTTTTTTTAGCCTCTTTATAAACAACTTGAGCTATTTGGAGATATGTGTTACTAAACACTTCATTTTTGTAATTGACACTTCTCTTAGGCTGGTATTAAAGAGTGTGACTTTTTAATTTTAGTAATTTTGGATGCAGGAGAAAGCAGTGCTGCATGATACATGCTATTTCCCTCAGGCTTCACAGCCACACTCTTTCTGGAACAAGATCACAGGGTCGTTGAGTCCCCATTTCTTCCTCCTCTTCTAACAAGAGACATCATATTTCTCTGTCAGTTCCAGACCTTCCCCTTCATGCTGCTTAATCAGAGGTAGGATAAGACTGTTCTGGTGTGTTTTCCATTTTATCTTGGAACTCTGCATATTGGAGCAGACTCAAACCCAGATAATCCATCAGTCATTACAGATGGCCTTATTGTTTATCACAGGCTAATACCCATTTATCTGGAGCAGCCAGTTTCTCTCCAATCAACATCTAATATCAAGTGACAGCTAGCCTGAGAAGGATTTGGAAGATGATAAATTAAATGGAAAAATCAATGACGACGGGGAACAAGGAATCTTTGTAATCATAGCAGGTGCATGGGAATGCTCAAAGGTATATTCAAAACATCCCAAACATGTGAGAATAGGAGACTATGGAAACCTGTGTGTTTGGGGAGTGATAGTGGTGGTATTAGGCTGCCCTTACCAGACAAAAATTTTTAGTGCTTACTATATAATGGGCACTGGGTTTAAATCATCTTGTTTCATATAGGTATACTGATGACCTAGATGCTACCACTGGCTCCACTTAATAGAGAAGTAATTCATTGAGGGTCCCACAGAATAGCAAATGGCAGGGGACGACTGGGAGCCCTAGGCTGTATGATTTCAGGGTGCATGTCTTTTTTTTTTTTTGGTCACGCCGCGTGGCTTGCAGGATCTCAGTTTCCCGACCAGGGATTGAACACAGCCCTGGAAGTGAACGAGCCAAGTCCTAACCCCTGGGCCGCCAAGGAATTTCTATCAGGGTGCATGTCTTTTTTTTTTTTTTTTTTTTTTTTTTGCGGTACGCGGGCCTCTCATTGTTGTGGCCTCTCCCGTTGCGGAGCACAGGCTCCGGACGCGCAGGCTCAGCGGCCACGGCTCACGGGCCCAGCCGCTCCGCGGCATGTGGGATCTTCCCGGACCGGGGCACGAACCCGTGTCCCCTGCATCGGCAGGCGGACTCTCAACCACTGCACCACCAGGGAAGCCCAGGGTGCATGTCTTTAATGATATACTGCTACATCCTCATCGGCTGACCACTTTATCTAAAGGAAAAAGTCCTTTCACAGCTTGACCTTTGACCTCCTGTTTATTCGAGCTCGAGTTACATTTCTACCTTGAGACTTTCTCAGTGTCCTGCCTGGTCCCACCTATTACCTTATGACTCCCCGGCACGATCCGGATGCCAGATATTACTATGCAGCGTCCGCAGGTATGAACGCTTATACCCAGGGAGGTGAGCCGGCAGAGCGCCTAGACTTTGTTCTGTGTGGTTGCCCTACCCCGGCTGCCCCTTACACTTCCGTTGCTTAAGAAAACAGCGTTAACATTGCCCACATTTGTTCTTGGCTCCTGCTCCCAAGCAGCCTGGCGCCACCCCCCCAGGCCACACGACTGCAGACTCTCAGTCCGGCTGTTCCTAACGTCAGCTCTCCCTGCCCCTTGTGACTTCTTCCCGCACCCGCCCCTCAGTGGCGCTTTAGCAATTCGACCCAACTGTCCATCTGAAGGGCCCTGCCGTGGGCGGGGGAGCAAGGAGGGGCTGAGAATGAATGCAGGAACTGTCAGTCCTTTGTCCATTCCTCTGGTTCCCATTTCAACATCTTTGCTGAAATGGAATTTGAATTTCAAAAGGTTTAAAGAACATTTCTCAAACCCACAATTTCCCAGCAGCTTGGAAACCTCTGAAAACATTACCTTCAATCTGCTGCTAGTGCCGAGTGGATGCTGAGTACTTCTGTGAGCTGTGTCATGCTGGTGAGTCATGAGCTGCCTTCCACATCCCCTTGGCTCACCCACAAGCAGGAGTTCAAACCAACGAGGCTCCCTTTGGTTTCTGGGAAGAGCAGTCCAATTCTCAGAAAGCCGATACCTATGGAGACTCTGCAGAGGAATAATTCCCTAACTGTATAAGGGACGCTCATCTAAATAAAGAAATGGAGAGCTGGATTAGAGGGTGCAGGAATGAAGGGAGGATTTACACCAGAAGCACAGCGAGGGGCTTTCTCTTTCCCCTCTCCCTCCCCTGGGGTAGCTTTTGAGGTTGATATCTTGGTTATGACCTATCTTTGGCAACACAAGTCATTTTCATTTAGGGTGACTGAGGCTGCTGTGAGGGCTTCGGTGGGAGTTCCATTGTCAATTCTGCATTAAAGGACCATTGAAATAAAGTGTTAACTGTAAGAAGCTCTGTCTGCTCGATATTTTTCAGAAGAGTTTGTGCCTCTTCTGAGGGCTGCTTGTTTCGTCTTTCCATTTTCGGGAGGGGGAAACATGCCCCTAATGAACTGAACCTTTTTAACTGATTATAAAAACAGAAGAGAACATAGCAGTGGGAACTGTTGGCAGCGCTTTACAGCAAGTGGCGAATCGCTGCATATTCATTTGTTTCTCATTGGCCAAGATGCATCTTCTTTTGGTATTAAAGCAAATGTGCTGTGAAGTTGCAGAGGACAGGGTTTAACAACTTTTCCTGGCTGGAGGCCTGCGTAATTTTTTTGGTGGAATGGTAGGAGGGCCAGGAAGTGGTGGGGCTGGGGAGTTGAGTGGGCAAGGCGGGGGGAGTGAAGTGGAAAACTGTTTTAGTGAAGGCAGAAGCTGTGTAGAACTGAGATGGCTTCTGAGGTATTTTATTTGTGTAGGTGTGAAGGGGGAGAGTTGGATTACAGTGTGGTAGCTACAGGAATAATCTGACTGCAGAGCGACTCTTCTTGGTATATGACTCAATGAGTTTGGTACTGCAGGAAATAGGACTGAATTGAATTTCATTTATTTATTTATTTATGTATTTAGACAGAAGAGAGGATATAGTTCATCTGACCTCAGGTTTTTTTTTTCACCATGTCACCATCCGGGTACTCAAGTAGTTGGAAGGGAAATGTTCACACTGCATTTTTCCTTTCTAGCAAGTGCCACAACTTTAAATAATTACTAGCTTTACCCAGCATGATATGCATATTTCTGACAGATCTTAATAGTTATTAATAAAAAATCCTAAATTGTATGTTTCCATTTATTCATTTCATCATGAAACATTAACAAGATTATTAGAGATAACAGTGATTTCAAGGATGGAATCCTTGAGAGAGTAGCATAGAGTTCTCCCTGTCTGATCCTGGAAGATATTAGAAATATTAGGATAATGCAGTCAGAGGTCTGTCCCTGTAACCCATTCAGGAGCTCATAAAATTCTGTAAACTCTTTCCTGCATTGCATTAAGTTCTGAAAGGTGATACAAAATTAATAGTACATATGGCAAACATTTTAAGAAAAGTTTCCAAAGGTTTGAGTGTGTGCTTACAATCTTAGGTAATTCTTTTTTTTTTTTTTTTTTTTTTTTTTTTTGCGGTATGTGGGCCTCTTACTGCTGTGGCCTCTCCCGTTGCGGAGCACAGGCTCCGGACGCGCAGGCTCAGTGGCCATGGCTCACGGGCCCAGCCGCTCCGCGGCACGTGGGGTCTCCCCGCACCGGGGCACGAACCCGTGTCCCCTGCATCGGCAGGCGGACTCTCAACCACTGTGCCACGTGGGATCTTCCCTGACCGGGGCACGAACCCGTGTCCCCTGCATCGGCAGGCGGACTCTCAACCACTGCGCCACCAGGGAAGCCCTTAGGTAATTCTTATAATTAGTTTGTCATTTGCTGCTTATAAATCTGCAGGTGAGTTTCCCCCAATCACTGAATGTTGGCTTGTTCTTTGGATGGACTTGCCAAAGAAAAACCATATCCAGTTGAACCTCAGGGACACATGACAGCACTTTATAATCAGAGGAAGCACTTTTGTCTGAATTGTCCAGGACTGGTAGTTGGTTTATCAAGTCTTTAAAAGCAGTGAATTAGGGAAAAAAATATTCAAATATTCTATTTTAAATTAAAACATAAATATGCATCTATTTTCCAATCTTATGATGCAGAAGCAGGTCTTCTGTTTGACTTTAAGTTTATGGACTAAAGTCATCCATCATCTTTCTTGTATCAATCACACACAAAATACAATATCTACATCTTTCAGTCTTTTTTTTTTTTAAAGAGAACTAAATGACATTTGAGAGGGAATCTGAAAGCAGAATCTTTTATATTTTAAGTTTTTCTCTCCAGTCTTTTACAGTTGCCTTACCCACACTTAATTGAATAACCTTTTTTAGTAACTTATCTTTATTGCTTATTTCTATAGCATTCTTATGTTCTCATAGAAACCACTCTTTTCATGCTCGTATTTCATAGCTTTGTATGATATGTATCTAAGGTATTTAATAACGATAAGTTATGCAACTGGCATCAGTGGGTTTCAGAACAAACACAACTGAGTCTTGGAAAGCATATGACATAATTGATGGGAACAGAGAAGGAGAGCATCCTGGCAGTGATCAGTATCAGTTAGCACGAGCATCAGTCAGGAAGTTTAATAGAGTGAATGGAGAGCGTTAGTTAATCCCTCAGACTGTTAAGTAGTGGTTAATTAAAAGAATTTATTTTATGTCCAAATGTGTTTAATATTTCATTAATGTCAATCTCTCTTGGCCGATGGAAAGTTCCACAGTAGGTGCTCATCATAAGTTGCTGAATTAATGAATGGCCTCATAGATGCAAAACTCACTCTCCAGGCCATGCTTTTGCTGATCATTTCCTTCAGGTCATTTCCTCCCCACCCCGAACAATTTTTGTAAAACTGACTTTACGGTTTGATTGATTGATTCTCTGATAAGACCAGGAACCACAGGAGCAGCTATAGTAGCCTTAAGGGAAGAAATTTTACCATTCCTTTCTCAACCAAATAAACTAATGGAGTAAGGATTGTCCGCCATCCCAGAGATTTTCAAGTTTTTAAAGAAGTGTCAAAGAGTTCCTAGTACTAACAACTATATCATAAATAAATGTTTATTTATAAAATAATAAACAGATAAAAATGCAATCACATTTAAAGCCACAAAAATATTAGCACAAGCGGTGGATGTTTAAAATATAGCTAGAAATACCTGACTTAAAACTAAAGCAATTTTATGACTTGATTATCTCCAAGCTATTTTGTGGCTCTAAATACTAATCTCAGAGGAATGATTCCTGATGCATGGCTCTGAAGATATGAGCAGATATTTCATGAGAATCTACCGCTTGCCCAATGCCTTGGACGTGTGGTGGCCTCTGATGACTGCAGATGGATAAGTTATGGTCTCTGTCTTTGAGAAAATTATCATCCAGTGGACCAGACTGGTTGGAATCTAAACATTTCATAAGGCAGAGTAAAAATAAATCTATGATGATGAAGCATGGAGGAATAAGAGATTCAATCCAACTGGAGAGATTTAAAAAGAAATTTCTGAAGCTACGCGATGGTTCACAACAGAAACAAAAGCACATTTAACCTGCTTGGGAATATTACCTAGAGATGTTGGCTTGAGCGGGTGGGACACAGAGAAGAGGGAACTCAACAGCCTGGTAGCTCTGTTCCTCCTGTCATCCCTGTCCTTCGTCAGAACCGGAGTCTAATTTCTCTTAGGAAAGAATAATAATAATATCAAGATAATTACATACTGTGTCCAAGGTCCGCAGTTCCTCCTGATTAGCAGTAAAAGCTAAAGTAAGGGCAGATGAGTGGTGGGAAGCCTCTATACAGAAGCAGCAAATGAAAAACTGGAGGTTTCAAAATCTGCCATAACTTCATGAGTACAGTCATCAGTAGAGGTTCGTGGATTTCTGGTTTTTCCACAGGCCATCTGTGGAAATGACATTCATTGTGTCTCCTTCCCCATGGTCTGAGGGCGTGTGCTGAGGGCAGATAATACCAGGGTTCCCCCTTCTGTGAGGTGACAAGCGCATCCTCCAAAAACTCATAAGAAATGTCAGAGCAGTTTGTGGTAGAAAAAAATGGATGTAATAAGAGTTCTTCTTGACAGCAGGAAAGAAAAATATTTATGCTGGAGGGCAAATGGTAAAAGCTCCCTTCTTAACTCTAATGAATGATGGTGGGGACGGAAAAGTTGGGTTGTGTAATTAAAACCAGGTGCTGGGTGTACTAGGATGTTGATTTTGATCCAAGATTATCAGCAAGTGTCTTCCATGTTGGTCTCCAGAGATTTCCTGAATGTAGTAAGGAGACAAATTAAGAGACCCTCCATTTACTTGCTGTTTCCAACTTCCTTTTTGGTTGTATACCACTCAGCTACTTATAAAATGAACAAAGTGAGCAACTTAGTCTTTAGGGAGAATAAACATTTTTCTTTTTTTTGAGTTGCTGATATGGCATCCATCTCTGGCCATAAGTATTTTTAAAGAATATCTTCTAGGATCATGGAGGAATCTTCAAGAATGTAAGTGATATAAAATGGGTAATGTGAAGAATCTATTATTCTGATGGGTCATGGCTTCCTGTAGGAATTGTGCTGGTTGTGTAGCAATAGTTAATTTTCTTGGGTCCACAGATACTGGCCAAACACCAGCCTTCAAATAGATATATCTATCAATATTCTTCAAATGAAGTTCTCATGGTCTGGTAAATTGCCAGGGGGTCCAGACAAATTTACCTTTACTTTTAAGAGTGATCCAAGTCTTATGAAACACCTAGAGGAAAATTTCAAGAAACCACAAACTTCAGGTTTACTAATATTTCAATTCTGAAAAACTCCACCTATACTTCTGATTAACTAACGGGCATGTCATAGCCAGTGAAAAAGCCCTAAAGAAATAGTATCTTTTTCATAAATAATGCAACAAATTGTGTGTGTATTTTAAATGTTACAATATTTTTTAACACCTTTATTGGAGTATAATTGCTTTACAATGTTGTGTTAGTTTCTGCTGTATAACAAAGTGAATCAGCCATATGCATACATATATCTCCATATCCCCTCCCTCTTGAGCCTCCCTCCCACCCTCCCTATCCCACCCCTCTAGGTCTTTGCAAAGCACTGAGCTGATCTCCCTGTGCTATGCAGCTGCTTCCCACTAACTATCTATTTTACATTTGGTAGTGTATACGTGTCAATGCTACTCTCACTTCGCCCCAGCTTCCCCCTCTGCCACGCACCCCTGTGTCCTCAAGTCCATTCTCTATGTCTATGTCTTTTTCCTACCCTCCTACTAGGTTCATCAGTACCACATTTTGTTTTTTAGATTCCATATTTATGCATTACCATATGGTATTGGTTTTCCTCTTTCTGACTTACTTCACTCTGTATGACAGACTCTAGGTCCACCCACCTCACGACAAATAACTCAATTTCGTTTCTTTTTATGGCTGAGTAATATTCCACTGTATATATGTGCCACATCTTCTTTATCCATTCATCTGTTGATGGACACTTCCATGTCCTGGCTATTGTAAATAGAGCTGCAATGAACATT
>NC_041215.1:122915742-122922832 GCF_002837175.3 Physeter macrocephalus | reverse complement strand
TCCAGCTCCGTTTTTCTTTCTCAAGATTGCTTTGGCTATTCAGGGTCTTTTTTGTTTCCATACAAATTGTGAAATTTTTTGTTCTAGTTCTGTGAAAAATGCCATTGGTAGTTTGATAGGGATTGCATTGAATCTGTAGATTGCTTTGGGTAGTATAGTTATTTTCACAATGTTGATTCTTCCAATCCAGGAACATAGTATATCTCTCCGTCTGTTTGTATCATCTTTAATTCCTTTCATCAGTGTCTTATAGTTTTCTGTATATAGGTCTTTTGTCTCCTTAGGTAGTGTGGTATCCCCCTTATCTCACTTCTTCAGTTATTCAGATTTCTCAAGACTTGTCATCTCTGCTCCCTCTATCTTTACTTCCTCCTCTGCTCTTATGAAAAGATCTGATATTTTGTGCATCTTGATGCAAATTTAAGTCAATGTGATACCTGAGACTGGGAACAGGAAATAAGGATGGGGGTGGGGGAAGTGTTTTATATTTTAAACAATAGTGGAATGAGATAGTCTTTTTAGTTCAATTTTTTGAATAGGTAATACATTCATATGATTTAAAGACTTTTCTTATTTCTTTTGTATCATTCCAGAGTTTTATGCATATAAAAGAAAAGACAAATATAAATATAATTTCTGATCCCCTTTTACTCAAAAGCTCCCATATTAGGTACACTGTTCACATTTTACTTTCTTCACATTATACCTCCTGAAGATCTTTATCAACACATAGAAAGTAAACTAATTCTCTTTTATTTTTATACCCACGGAATTTCATTTTATGAGTACACCATAAGTTATTTAATCAGTTTGCTATTTAGGAACATTTGTGTTTTTTCAATCTTTTACTCTTAAAAACAAGGCTGCAAGGATGAACTTTTTCATAAGCCATTTCAAACATGTACAAATTTATCTGTAGGAGAATTTCCCAGAAATGGAAACTCTGAGTCCAAGGGTATATGCATTTGTAATTTTAATAGGTATTACCAAATCACTCTCAGTTGGACTTGTACCCACGTACACTCCCACTGGTGATGTTTAAGAGTGCCCATTTCCTGGCAGCATCAACAATAAAGCGTGTTATAATGAAAGGTTTTAAACCCTATTAAACAAATTTCCAGCATTAGAGAGCTTTTGAGAAGGGAATTTATTTTATAACTAAAAACCTTCTCAATCTTCTGACACCACTTCTCTTGGGCAGAAACAACGAAGCAATACTTCCTACGTTCAGGCACCATGTCAATGATTAGGGAAACAAAGTTAAATGGCGTTAGGTCTTACACTCTCTTTCCTTCCCTGCCCCCCTCCCTACAAAGTTATCAAGGCCTAATGATTTTATGTTTCAAAGTAGGTTTATTAATCAAACCTATCTTCTCTCCATCCCTGTGTGTGTGATGGCAGTAGCCTCCTAACTGCTTGCTGTCTCCTTTCCTCTCAGCTCCAATCTATTGCCCCTCTTTGCCTAAATGATTCTTCTAAGCTATGAATTGAAACTTGTCACTCTTCATCTCTTTACAGATCCTCTTGGCTTATGGTACAAGGTCTACATTGCTTAGTTCAGCATCTAAGACGCCTCACAGTCTCACACTAACCCGCCTCTTGAGCTGCTTCCTCAGAGCTCAGCTCTGATGCACTGTGTGATTTTCTTCTTCTATAATTCTCTTCCTTTTCTTCTCTACCTGGAGAATTCTCTCTCATCTTCTAACTTGCATTTAAGCACCATCTCCTGTTTTATGTTTTTGCAGAACTCTGTTTCAAACTCTGCCACGCCAATTGGAGTTAATTTTTCACACCTTTCTCTGAGACCTGTAATGCTGTCCTATATGTTTGTTTCCCCTGTTCAACTGTGAGCTCATTGAAGATAGGAGCTCTTTCTTATTTAACTTTAGATAATCAGTGCTCAGAACTGTTTCTGGTCAAAGAGCCTCAATAACTTTGTTTAATTATTTAATAACAATTAGTTGATGAAGGTTCTGGACCACTTCCAAGATCATATTCTAAAGAGAAATTATTTCAGTCTATGGCTAGTGGAAATGGAGATGAATAACCTTGAATTCAATGAGCCTTCTGTCTGAGTCTGTTTTGTCACAAACCTGGGTTGAATTTGTAAGTTCAGATTCAGAAATCTCCCCAGAAGATCTGGGTAAGACTGCAGATAATAAGGCAACATTCTACACAATCACAGAGAATGGTTAGACACTCACCTAACCCGTTCCTCTTCTTCCTACACACAGCTGGGTCACCTCTTCCAACTGTCCTTGAAGTTAGGTGAGGCCCTGGACTGAATTCAGGCCAGTGGAATATGGATGGAAGCAATGAATGCAACCTCCAGGTCTAACACCTTGAAAACTCCTGTGAAATTTCCACGTTCACTGTCTTCTCTCCTTCCCTTCCTGGATGCAGAAGGTCTTAGTGGAAAACACTGAGGCCCTAGAAAAAGGTAGAGTTGAGTGTCAGAACCACTACATGGAAGGCTACTTACCAAATATGGAATTGGATTTTGATAGAATTAAAAATAAACCTTTTATTTTGCTCAGCTAATCAGGTAATAAGCTTGTTTGTTACAGCATCAAGTTTATCCTGAAATTGCACACACACACACACACACACATATTCGTGTTGTTTAATCTAATGACCATTCAGATCTATCACCAGGAGAAAAAGGGTGGAAGGTTCATATGCAAACAGAGCCAAATCAGAATGGAGACATCACCTGTTCCCCTCCAGAGGTGACATTAGAAAGAAGCCTGCTGGTCTTTCTACCCCATTGTTGTGTGACCAGCACGTGAGTGAAGTGGACCACAGTGCATAGTCAAGATTCAAGTGCCAAGATGCCTGACAGTGAGGGATGGCATCATTTTAATACACGCTTCCTCTCCCAATTAGTGATGGCTCTTCTTTATGTGCAGACAGAACTTTCATTCTTCTCTCCACGCAGACACTTCAGTCCCATATAAGCATTTTTGGATAACTTCTTTTTAGACCCGTCCTACTTCACAGGTGAAAACCCATTGCTCTGAGTCCACTGTCACCATAAATCCTGCTTCCCAGCTTCAGAATACTGATGAGAAAAGGATTTGCCAAGGCAAATACACAGCAGCATAGCATCTGTCTGCTTTTCCTAAATGAAGTTTATCAGCAGAAATTGACCCAGAAGTCATTTCTAGAATCTGTATGCTTTTTCACAAAGTACCATACTCATAGGTTCCGTTTTTTTCTTCAATAATACTCATTCCTTAGGGGACCTTATCGAGTCTCATGACTAAAATAATTTGTACGCTGGTGACTCTCAAATATGTACCACCAGCCTTCTCTCCTGAGCTTCAGATGCTTCCATCCAACTATCTACTCTGTATCCTTACTTTGAATGTGTCAGTATATACATTCTGAATTCAGTCTCTACGTTGAATAGGCATCTCTAATATCAAATTGAGTTCCTGGTCTCTCCCCCTCTCCCAGCCTTCCCCATCTCAGTGGATGGCAATTCAATCCTTCCACTTGCTCAGATCAAACCCTCTGTATCCTCTCTCTCCTACCTCACTCTCTGTCAGCAGCATACCCAAAATTTGATCACTTTTTACCACCTTCATTTCTACAACCCTTGCCTACCACCACCCTTTTCCACCTGGACCAGTGCAATAGACTCCTACTTTACCCCTCTCTCTCTCCATTTGCTCCCCCTCATAGACTATTCTTAACATGGCAGCTAGAGTTATCTTTTGAAAATGTAAGGCAGATACTGTCAGTCCTCTGTTTGAAACTCTTCTAGTAGTGCCACATGTATATTAGTCAAGCAAGCCAGGCTCTGCTGCAGAAACAAATGTACCCTAACAATCACAGTGGTGTAAGGTAGCAAAGCTTTATGTTTGATTCAGGTGAAATCTGATGTGGGTCAGATGGTTCTAACCATTTCCATTTGGAACAGTCGAATTTGAAGGACATGGTAGTAGGGCAGAGAGATATGGAGGAGGCATAATGTCTCTTTACTGCCTTGATCCGGAAGTGATAAATATCACTTCTGCTCAGAGAAAGGCATGTGGCATGAACCACCTGCAAGGGAGACTGGGATATGTAGAAGAGCACACGATTGTTCTGTGAGTACTGACTCTTTGGTTACACATTTGTCTCAGAGGAAAAGCTAAAGTTCTTGCTATGAACTAAAGCCTTACAAGATCTCCCCCTTCTTGCATTTACCCCCTCTGCACTGTAATTCCCTGATTCCATTCCTACCATTCTCTTCATTATCGCCTCTACTGCAGCCTCATTGACCTCCTTGCTATTCTGCACACATGTCAGGTGCACTCCTGCCACAGTCTTTCACCTGCTGTTCACTCTACCAAGAATGCTCCTCCCCCAGACATTTGCATACTTCTCCCCCTCACTTCCAGCAGATTCTAATGTAAAATTCACCTTTCAGCACCTGCCCTGACATTTCATATCCCCCTCCCTTGCTCTATTTTTTTCTTAGCATAATATTATCCAGTATATATTTTTCTTAATTACCTTGTTTATTAATCATCTCTCCCACCAAAGCATAAGCTCTGAGGGGTCAGACCTTTTTGTTCCAACGTCTAGAAAGAGCCTGGCATGTAACTGACATGCCAATAATTATTCAATGAATGAATAAGTCATTTCTTTCTAAACTGTCCTATGTCCTCTACTATCCTTCCTTTCTCTCTAAAATGATATAATCCTAGATCTCTAAGTTTAGCTCCCTTCAGGCCAGACTTGAGCAAACAAACTACAGCATATGTCTGTGACAAAAAAAAGATAAGAAAATCAGTTCAGAGGATGTGCCTTGTTAATGATATGCTGTATACAGACAACATCATATTTAACTACTTCTATCCATCCATATGCCTATCTCGGCTGAAAAGTAAAAACTTCCAGCAATAATCATTCCATTATATATTTAACCGCAATATGAGTTAAATTTTATCTAGTTTGCTCCCATGCAGAACAGTACCCCCTCTCTAAACAATGATCGAAATATTTAGAGAATAAGAAACCCTTTAATCTGATGACTATATAATGTTACACAACTCCTCTGATCTTTCTCATATGTGCAATTTCACATCCCTAAAATTATTTTTAATCATTCCTGCTGCTTGTTATTGGAGAATAAAAGCATACGTGTGGACAGAACCAGTTGGAAGTAGGAAGTGAAATCATGGTCTAGGTTCTTCCACAAAAAGAATTATTCTGCTGGGAGCTACCCTCGTTTAGTGAGGGATGGTTAGCACCTACCATTGGTTTCCTAGCAACAAGAAGCTTTCCTGCAGATAGGACGGAGGGTCGTTTTTGCATCTTCTCGTCATATTCTCTTGGACTCTATAAGAAGAAATTAATCTGGAAAATTCCTAGAAAATAAGATGTGTTGAAAAGGGTGTGTGGTGGGGAGCCAGGGGTGGTGGCTGTGAATCTGGAGAGGGAGATGAGGAAGAAGGAAAGGAGGTAGAGGAGGGGAAGAAGAATAACATAAAAGGGTCAGAGAAAAAAAATCAATGAAAATATCAAAGGGGCCCAAATTTTAGGAGTATATATTCTCATTGAAGCCCAAACAACATGTATTCCAATCGAGGCCAAGGAAAATGATGCTTATTCCCCAACTTAGACCTTATTTTGTGGGATGAATAAATTGAACAAACAGGCACTTTAGAACTCTGCTTTTCTTTTCATGAGCCAAATCCACAGATTTTCCCTGTACGAATTCTGTAGCTCTTTGACATGATAACTATATTTGAATGTTGTTTCCTATTTGCCTCTGTTCCCTCCCAGAGAAGCTGGAAAACATACCAGTTTTGAGACCCCAAATAGGTCTAGCTTCATTCTCTGATATCTACCTATTAGCTGTGTGACACTGGCAAAGTATATAACCTCTCGAAATCTCAGTCTCCTCATAGGAAAATAGGAATAATAATACCTGCATGGGCAGACACAACTAGTCACCGTATCTCTAGCCCTTTGTCCTTTCTCTTTATGAACAATTCCCTGATTTGGTTTGGATTAACAAAGAAAATTTAACTCAATTTCCCAGAGTTCCTTGCAGGGAGGGTTATGAGGATAGTTCTGGCCAATTAGATATAAACAGAAGTCTACTTGGTGGAACTTCCAGGAAAGAGACTGTTTTCCTGATGAAAAAGGACTGATTCAGCTGGAACAAAACAAATCTTCAACCCCTTCTCAGCCCCCTTCTTCAATATTGAAACTCAGAAAAAATATCTAGAGGTGCAGCAGCCATGAATGATGGTGAACAAGAGACCCTTCCGCTGAGACTGGTAGAGGGTGAAGAGAGGAGTCCAAGTCCTTACTGATTTCCTTCAGTGGCTGCATCCAATGTCTACCTCCAGGAGGGTTGGAACATGATAAAAATAAACCTCTATTTTTAAGCCACTATTTGTTGTTTCCTGTTTGTCGAGTTTTCTGCTATTTGCCATCAAGCTGATGTTCTACCTCACAGACTGGTTGTGGAGATGAGGTTCAATATGATAATTAGCTAAATTACTTACCACATGGAAGGGGCACACTATAATTTCTCCAGTTCTGTATTGTTGATAATTTATTCTCTGGGCTTTTTTTTTCTTTACAAAAATATTTTGCACTAACATCAAAATGAAAGTAGATTACCTTTGATTCCTTTTGCCATTACATGTATAGTTCACGTGATATAATACCATGTATAATTATAATTTTCCCACATCCCTCTAATGTTTCCTAAGCCACATGTAGTGTGGAAAATTCTGATTGCATTGTTCTAGTTCTGTCACTGAGTTGCTTTGTAATTTTGCACAAATTCCTCTCACAAAGTCTCCTTCTTCACCTTTAAAATGAGGAAATTAAACTAGGTCAGCATTTCCCAAACTGTATTCCATAAAATGTTCATAGATGTTTTATGAAGAAAGAGTTCTATGACCAAATAACCCTGGGAAATGTTCTATGCTTTTTCCACACCTTTCTTGGAGTGCTGTACACTTTTTATAAGCCCCTCGTGGAGGAACACTAAGTACTGTTAACATTTTAAGGACTATGAGAAGTATAACAGGACATAGATTTTTTTTTTTTTTTTTTGCGGTACGCGGGCCTCTCACTG
>NC_041215.1:122897683-122915577 GCF_002837175.3 Physeter macrocephalus | reverse complement strand
GGGCACGAACCCTTGTCCCCTGCATCGGCAGGCGGACTCTCAACCACTGTGCCACCAGGGAAGCCCAGGACATAGATTTGATTTCAGTTTATTTAACCAGCACTTCCAAAATTTGACTACTTGACGTTTGCGTCAGTAAATATTACGTAATATCTGCCAACCTAAGTTTTTTAAGATCACAATTTTAGGAAGTCAAGGCCAACCGATCCCTAAATTTCATTCCACTACCAGCATGCTGAGTTTATCTGAGTTTTTAATTCTCTGATATGCTTGGGAATTCCCACCAACTCTTCCGATTTTCACCTCCATTTACTCTTAAAACACCAAAGTTACTTGCAGTCAAACGTAACGGGTGGCAAATTTTATTGAACTCAAGGTAAGATGAATTTTGATAAGATGTTTACCTTTATTCAGTAATTCTACAGTGCTCAAAGGATTGCTTAAGGCAAACCCTTTATGAGAGAGCAATAAAAGGATACTTGAACATCAGCTGAGTATGGTGAGTATAAGTTTTCCTTTCTTTTTAAGATCTACAACTTTACTGGGTCTTTAAGAAGATAGTATCTACTTGAGTCTAAATCTTTACTTCTGTGAACCTAAAGATTGAAATGACATCCAGGGGATGACACACATAAACCATTAGCCCACAAGGAAGTGAGAGAGCTGGGCAACAGTGGAGAAAGGTCGATCCGATGTTTTCTGCCTCTCCTCTCAACAGTGGCAAGCAGCCAGTTACAGTTTATAGCTCTTTTTCTTCCCTAGGAAAGTAAAACACTTCTGGCCTTAACCTGCATCTCTTCAGGGGTTAAACCAGAAGAGAAGAGGGAAAAGTGAGCAGGTCAGATTTATTCTGAGTGTATGTGTCTGTGCATATATGTGTGGAAAGTATGCCAGTGGTGAAGGCTGTGAGTCGACAAGATAAGTCCAGGTGATTGTTCCAGGCTGCGTTTTACAAGTGGATTTCTACTTTAGATTCTCTAGGGCTCATGACTTTAACTTGTTTATTCTGGGGCAAATCTTAACTTTTTTCTTTAATCTTATGGTCATATCTTAGGAAATCAATTGATTTTCACCAAATTCATAAGACTCCAATACAAATGCAAGATGTCAGTTTATTCAATTATACTGTAAAGTAGAATTGACCTAAGGAAAAGGTCCGGTTTATGGGGATTAGTTTCACTCAGAAAACTCAACTGTAAATTGAAGACTTTTTTGGTAAGCAAAGATTCATCCCTCAAGAAAATTAGTTGTAACCAGAGGACAGTTATACCAAAGAAATTATTCCTATAGGAGAATCTCCTTGTTAAGGACATTAATTTATTCATTAGTTCAGTCACACATTAATCAATTAACAGTAATTTATTGAGTGTCTATCATATATACTCAAAGGATGTTTCCTATAGAATCAAACTTTGATCTTTATCAACTAGTACTTGACATCCACAAACTAATGTTTAATATCTGGCCCTTTTCTGTCTCTGTTTTCAAGTCAATACACAAATGTCATATCCTGGCAACAAAATCTTTATGATTTATTAAAGTATCCAAGGTTTTGGCTTATTTTACATTATTGACAAATTGGAGAGATTCTTTTAAATGATAAGTAATAGAAAATGGGGGAGAATATTTACTTTAAAAATCATCAATTTCCAAATCACAGTTTTAAAGTAATTATAATTAATTGGATTTATTGGGTATTATTGCTCAAAAACTTCAGTGTTAGAGAATGATTATTTCTGATGGTCCCTTTCTCACATTCTGGATCTGAAGCTCATCTGGTTCGCATAGCTTATCACTCACGTATTACAGATATGCCTTTCCCCTCCTTTCTACCAGACTCCTTATGGTTCTTTCTTTACAGCCTTGGTGGTAGGAGAACCATTCTGCTCGCCTTCAGGTCATTTTCAGCAAGAGTTACCCTATATGTAGCTGTAGTTCTGATGTGTTTGTGGGGGGGAGGTGAGCTCAGAGTCTTCCTACACTGCCACCTTGCTCCCTCCTACAATATATTTTATTTTTGAAAAAAATTAGGACCTGCTTTTACAAATATATCCCCACTAACTTAAGTTGTCTATGTGCTAGATTTTAATTCAATACTTGTATGACGTTTGAGTAATTTCCTTCTTTTAGCTCACATTAAAACAAGTAATAATAATTTATGATGGCTGGGATTTTCCCTAAGATTCAGGGAAACAGATCTTGTGCCAGAGTGGTCCACTGTGAAATACCTTGGGGCAAGCTCTGTAGAAAGAGCAGCTTCTCATCTCAGTGTATTTTGCTCTGTTCATTTTTCACTGCTTTTCTTTTGCAGCTTGAGGGTACTGTTGACAAAATTTTTTAATTATGATATTTCTGTATTTATGCTTGATAACTTATTTTGAGGATTGTTAATATTTTATCAGAAACATATTTCTCTACCAATGCTATTTTAAGAACTTTATTACATTCTTATTTGGTTTTATTTCATTCTGTTGATGTCACATACATGTGAATATCTCTTATAATTATATAAAAGTTAGTAGAAAATTGGACTCATATAAAATAGTTTTGTCTGTTTTCTGACATCACTTCTGACACCAAATGTGTGGTGTTTTCTAACACTAACCAAGTCTCCAATTCTCCGATTCTCTGACATCAGCTGGGTGTCCTGAAATTCAATTCAATTCTGACACTGAGTACCCAGAGTTGGCACAGACCTCACAGGTCAAGGGGTCAGTCTCACAAGACTGCCAGCTCTTTAGATGCCAGCTGCAAATGAGGTGCCCAGGCTCCTCTGAATTCTGTTTTTTTTATACAAATTCAGAAGTTCCCATGACCCTGTCTGCAGATTTGATAACTCACTAAACAACTCAGAGAACTCAGAACTCAGGAAAACACTTTACTTATGTTTGTCTGTTTATTAAAAAGGATACAATTAGGAATAGCCAGATGGAAGAGATGGGAAAAGCAGAGTGGGGTGGGTGTGTGCGGCCACCCTCCCAGCACTTCTACGTGTTCATTAACCTGGAAGTTCTCCAAAACTCCGTCTGTAAAGAGTTTTTATGGGGGTTTCATTATGTAAGCAAGATTGATTAAGTCATTGGCCATTGGTGATTAAATCTCTAGCCCCATTCCCCTCCTTGGAAGTCAGGTATGGGGCTGAAAGTTCCAACTCTCTAATCATAGACTTTCTGGTAACCAACTCCCATTCTGTAACTACCTAGGGATCTCCAACTACCAGTCATTTCATTATCACGCGTACGATATTCTTATAACTCCAGAGATCCCAAGGAGCTAAGAATCTCTGTGCTAAAGGTAAACACAAAATACAAAAAAAAAAAAAAAAAAAAAAAATATATATATATATATATATATATATATAAAACACAAATTTAATTCTCTTTTTAGGCTATTTGTAGGAGGGATTCACTCATTTATTAAATTAACAGTCATAATTTTGACAAGGATTTAGATTGAAGGAAATAGAAATTTTTTTAAAAAAATTAAAAGTATGCATGAAAACAAGACATATGTGATGTTGACCAGAGACTCTTAAACCACAAGGTAAAAGAACATATATTTTTTAAAAGTCTAATCCATTACAGAGCAACTCTTTTGTAACATACAACATAAATGAATTACTGCGAAAATAAAGTGGAAAAAAATCAGATGTACAAAATACAAGTGCAAATTTTTTACTGTAAGCTTTAATAGATGGAAAATCATTACGTCAAATTGCTAAAACCTTTTCTAAATGCTTACTCTTTCTCTCTGTACTTATCTAGTTAAGAGCTGGTAACAAATAGTCTGCAGACCAGCACAGTGTGCGGACCATACTTTGAATTGCAGTGATACAGACTGTCAGATGTTCTCATGCCAATTTAATGAAAGTGATTCAATTCAATTAAATGAGAACCACTAATACACTAATCATGCCAGCGTTTATTAATTTCTTGTTCTGTTCCTCTTTGAACATCCTCTTAGCCTAAAGAGTTAAACGCTATTATTTTGTGTTCTTAGCCAGAAGTAATCTTTCTATTAAATGAAGTTGCATAAGATTTAGCAGCTCTTTGCCTGAGCACATTCTCTCTGTTACCACTATCCATATGGCCTTTTATTTACTAAAATGTAAGTGTTCTAGGGATTGATATCATTTTTTTTCCCCCTTATTCAGACCTTACTCAGTCTGTGGTAGACATGGAGACACCCAGGCTAGGTACTACAGATTCCCTAGTGAATGACTACAGATTCCCTAGTGAATGACTACAGATTCCCTAGTGAATGACAGTAGTGGGGATACTAAAAAACTCAGCCATCATGGCTCAGATAGGGACATTTTGACAGACAGTAGTATTAGCTTCAGAACATCTTGGAGGTTGGTCACAAATTTGCTGGGCTTTGCCCAGTTGTGCTTCCTCTCTCTTACTTTCACAGGTGTTGATCCCTAACAGACATCTTAAATCCCAAACTCCCTCTCAGCATCTGCTTCTGATGAATCCAGCATCCAATACAGTCCCTTACACACTCAATGAGTAAGTAAATAAAACTCCCATGCTTAGCTCTATCAGTCTGGTTAAGAAGAGCTTTTTGGTGAAGTTGGGTAGAGAGAGGGATAATTGCTAGCATTGACTCCAGAGGAAGAGGGGAGGAAAATCTTTCTGAAGAGTTACACAATGATAGTGATGATGATAATGACGATGATGACAACGATAGCAGCTCTTGCTACATAACAGATACACTTCTATGACAACACTATGAGAAGGTGCTGTTATCATTCTCAGTTTAAAAATGAGAAAAACGAACAACAGAGAGATTCAGAAATGTACCCCTCACCCACTAAGTGGTAGAGCCAAGATTTGGACCCATCTCTTAAGCACTACTTACTTTACTCATCTAATAATGAAATGCTCCATGAAGATAGAAATTTTTATCTTCATTAGTGAACCCCCCAGAACCACAACACTGCCTAGCACATAGTAGGAGCTTAATAAATATTTGTTGAAAGACTGAATGACTATTAGTTAAAACTTTCAGGTCAGTTTCAGAAAACTCTTGCTTTGATGATAGGGGCCAGCTTCTTTTTAATAGACCCATGTTATATAACATAGTGTTTGCACATTGTATGTGTACTATTGATATTTGCAAATTAAACTAAGAAAAAATAGACCTTTCTATTGATTGATGTCATATATGTTAACTTTGCATTTGCTAACATAGTCTTTGCAAATTAAACTTGAGCTGTCTTCTGGACTGTCACCCTTCTGGAGAGCGTCAGAAGATCAGTGGTGCTATGTACTGGCATAGAGCCTGTGCCTATGAGATACCTCTTAGAGAAGCCTCTTGGGGCACAGGAACTTTCCCTTCTCAAGGCATAGCTCCCAGGATCCACGGTTTGACCCTTGGTGACTATGAGTGCACTCAGGGACCTGGGGTAATCACCTGGCCCTGGCTGGATTAAGGAGAAAGTCTCTTCTGAGAATCTAACTGTGGAACAAAGAGACATCAAATCTGAGAGTCTTTGAATCTGAGCCATGTTAAGTATACAGCAGTGGTTAGAAGGTCTATGAACTCTTGCAGCTGATGTCCCTGGAGCCTCCCTGGTTTGTCTCCTGACTGAGGCTTGCTTGTGACAGGGAGATACCACAACTTCTTGCTAACAAATATTCTCTTTAGCTGAATCATCAGTGTTGATTTCTGTGACTGACAACACAAAGAACCAACAAAAACACCCTGTGACTCAGAAGGTACCCATGCTCAGTTAGCAGTGAGGCATAGCATAAGGGACCAGATATGTTCACCGGGTCACGTAAAACAGGAAGTGCCTGGGTTTGGTGGAGATGCACATAGAATCTGGAGTGGTAGTGGGAAAAATGTTGTGGTTATTTGAGGTCTTTTGTTCATAACTTCAACTGGCCAACTCCAGTTCCTGTGTGCAAAAAGGAGAGAATAGCAAAGAGCAATTGTCTGAAGGATTGTTGCTTTCAATTTTGGATTCAGAGAAGTGCCAAGTTTCTTAAGTTACTGTGGGCTTAGAGGGTTTGCTTAGTGGTATTTTTAAAGTTCCACTGATTTCTTTGCCTTTTGTTTTCTACTCTAAAAAGATCATTAAAGTAAGCTCCCTCTCTCATGCCATGTTGGCATTCCCAAGGAAGATTCATGATTGGATTATGTTCCCAAGCAGTATAAATCAAACCTGATGGCAGGGATATGTTGATGGCTTGAAGTAAGTGAAAAATAAATTAGGAAACGAGAAGGCCTGGGGTATCCAAGACATACATTTAAATTTTAAATCTCAAGAGATGAAAAACTAGGAAAAGCCATTTTGAAAACCTGGCTTAGACTTTTCTAAATGAGTCAAGATGGGGAGCAAGAGGAATAAGTTAGGAGCATGTGAATGAATTTGTTTTACATATAAGTCGTTATAGCTCTGAAGGAGAAAGCTTACATGTTTAAGCAATTCCAGAAAGTCCTTTCAAAAGTTATTATAGCCTCAAGAGAAACAATTTAGAATGTTTTAAAACGCTTAAATAATAGGATAGACTACTTGTGGCACTGGAAAAGAGAACTTCATATTGAAGGTTTACAGTCATGAGGCTAGGCAAACCTACTGCGATAAATTTATTATATGCACTGGTCTTAGCCTTCTTGTACTACCGCCTTTTTCTTTTCATAAGACTAAATGCACATGATTCAGAATTCCAATCACATTAGTTATTGGAACTAATGGGGAGAATACCCTTAAGACTGTTAAAGGAGAAAGGGGTTAGAGGCTTTGGACTCATATAGACCTTGAACTTGAGCTTGTCTCTTAAGCAGCTGACCTTGGGCAAGTCCTTGGCCTCTGAACCTCAGTGTTCCCAACTCAGAGGATTTGTCAAAAATGAAGGGAGATGCATGCCTTAATCAAATGCTACAGTGAGTGGCAGCTCAGAGTAGATACCTAAGAATTGTAGATTATTAATAGACCCCCTTCCCTTCCCTCTGAAACTCGAAGCTTAACAAAGCAAGATTTTAATTTATGTAAATTTGTCTTAGTTTAGAGAGAAACACCTCCCTTGTGGCAGAGATAAGGAGGAGGATTTTAAAGTTCTACTAAATTAATAAAAAAGGTGCATTTCTCATCTACAGAGGTTTCATTATACTAAAACTTATTCCAAGTTTCCATATCTAAGAGTTTATACACCCTGTATGCACACCTCCTGCCCCCCCCTCACATCTCTTTTCTAGGGGTAGGGAGGGTGGGGTCAGGTTGTATATTATTTAAATCAGAATTGAAGGTGAATTGTATACAGAGTACTTTAGATTTAGGAAGTTTGAACACATTTTGAATGAGTGCTTTTTTTTTCTTTAAGTATTTGACTATCCAAACTTTATTTCTAGCTCTTTTTCATCTTCTCTCCATCCTCAAACCATGATATGAAGATAAAAATGTTTCCTTTACTGAGCTGTAGATACATGGGTCAAGCCTTAGGTAAACGAATTGCAAAAAATGATAAAGACAAAAGCTGGCTCCCTAATGCTGGAGTCTCACATTGGGGCTTCGTGTTGCTAGCCAGCGACCTAAAACAATTTGGGTAGAGGTGGGGTGGGGAGGAGGATTTGATTTAGTTTAGTTTACATACAAGTTTCAATCTTCCTTAAAGGGCAAGATGTCTAAATATTACAAATTATAGTATAAGAATTTTCTGAGAGGTGTTGGAACTGATGGTGTCGTGATCTTTCTCTCTTGTGCTGAGAACATTCCAGTGTTTACTGAAGGGCCTCTCTGGGGGGCCGCTACTTCAATAAAATGAGGAGTCACTGCAGAAACCTGCCCTCTTTGGCCAGAAATCCTGGGTTGGGAGCAGCTAGAAGGGTTTTCAAGTCTGCCCTACTTATACATAAAAAGATAAAAGGATCTTGTTTGAAGGTAAGGGGAATCAAGGTTAAATAAGCTTATATTTCTATTATAATATGCATGCTTATTAGAGAAAAATAGAAAATTTTAAAAAGTAGAAGGAAGAATACCAGTTCCCCATAAGTCTACCACCCGAGGATAGTCAGTGATAAAATAGTTGTGAATCTCTTCCCTGGGAAACTTCTCAGGTGTCCCAGTGATGGTGGAATGGGGAGCCCTGAGCTGTTGAAATCTCACCTTCCTGGTCAGTCTCTGTAGGAATGCTTATCTGTGATGGGTGGGGAGGTTGCACAGGGATGTCCGAGGCTAGTTGTGGGTTGCAGGGACTTGGCTCATTTCCTTCCATATTATCCTGAGTCTAACTGATTTGTCATCTTGGCTCAGAGTGATGGGTAATGCTCACCTCCTTTGTTCTTACCTTATGGCTCTCGTCTCTCAAGCACATGTGCCTCCTGCTTGAAAGCTGGTTCCTGTCAGCTTTGTGTGTGGCTTCCGGGATTTGCCAGTCCCCTCAGGGCTTGCTGGCTCACACATGGTCTGTATGGATTCTTGGATAAGTCTCCAAAGGTATGAGCAGCAGTGCAGAGCACAAGCAGTGCCAGACCTTCAGGAAACATTTGCCAAAAAGCCTTTTCATTTAGACTAGCCGGACCGAAGTTCCTCCCAGGATATGACATTTCTCAAGGAACCAGCCATGGGTCCATGAGGACTGAGTTTGATAGGGCAAGTCCCTTCCTCTCTATGCCAGGGAGGGCACACACAATTATGGGAAAGACAAACCACTGGAATTTACTGAGAAAGTTGTGGCTTATGGCACAGGCTTTTAAGTAAATAATGCATGTTGGGATGGGCTGGGGGGCAAAGGAAGATCTTCAAAGTGTGCTTTCCTTACCAGTCTTCTTACTAGGAAGAAATCTGAGTCTGGGCAGTGAGAAAACAAACAAACAAACTGTCATGAAACTGTGAATAAAAACCCTTTAGAGCCCTCATATTCCTCTTCCTTAATTCAGAACCCTCCCAGGTGGCAAGCTCAAGAATAAATTGCTTGAAAGTAAGAATATGCTGTGAATAAACTATCTGTGCATCTCTTTTCTTCTCCCTGAATTGGAATGCTCAAAAATGCAATTCTTTGGGATCACAGAAGCCCTACTGCAAGAACACTGTGACTGAGAATTTCAGGTTAGCTCTCCTAAGTAAGCCACAAAGACAAACATCAAGTCTTAGATGACTGGAAGTGAATGAACTCAAGGCTTGACTTTTCAAAGACCTTCACTTCCCCAGATTCCACCATCTTTTAGAATCTCTTTAACATCCATGTGTCCATCCAATTTAACA
The DNA here is from genome assembly GCF_002837175.3 of Physeter macrocephalus. Classification (NCBI taxonomy): domain Eukaryota; kingdom Metazoa; phylum Chordata; class Mammalia; order Artiodactyla; family Physeteridae; genus Physeter; species Physeter macrocephalus. The sequence continues at coordinate 122,906,366 of NC_041215.1, read as the reverse complement.
GTCTGGACTCTCAAGTTGTGGAATTTTTCTAGTTGACCATCATCTCCAGTTACCTCAGACTTTCACACAAAAGGCAAAATTGTTCCATGTGTGAGACCTTGCACTGCAAAACCCTACTCTGTGACCATTATCTTTTATCCTAAAAGCTCTCTCACTTAGCTACTCACACAGCCCCTGCTCTGAGATGTTATTGAGACCTCCAAAATCCCAAGTCCTTCTTCACCACTACCCAACCACCTCCTACCTGTCCTTCCTTCCCTAATCAGTGTCTAGGGTCCATCACCGTGGTCATTCTCTTATTATTCATCTTACCTTATACCCTCTTTAAAAAATTTTTTTATTTTATATTGGAGTAATGTTGATTAACAATGTTGCATTAGTTTCAGGTGTAGAGCAAAGTGATTCAGTTATACATATACATGTATCTATTCTTTTTCAAATTCTTCTTCATTTTCAAATTCTTTTCTCATTTAGGTTATTACAGAAGATTGAGCATAGTTCCCTGTGCTATACCTTGTCCTTGTTGGTTATCTATTTTAAATACAGCAGTGTGCACATGTCAATCCCAAACTTAGTTTTCTAATACATCTGCCTGTCAAAAACCTAAATCTGGAGTTCCATATTATCAGTGCCCATACCTGGACTGAAGAGTTTTGGAGGAAAAAATCCACATAATTACAAAGATCTGTGTCCATAAATTCATAGTCATAAACTCAACTTAAGTGGGTTAGTTTAGTGGTTAAGGACATGAAATCTGGGATCAGACTGACTAGATTTAAACCCCAGTTTACCACATACCAGAAGTGAGACCTGGGGCAAGTTAATCAACATTTTTTTTTCTGTGACTCCATTCCCTTATCTGTGTAATGGGAACTTAAAAGCACTGTCTCATGGTCTGTTGTGATTATTAAATGTTGTGCTCAGAAAGCAGTATCTGGCATGAACCTTTAAACCCATCACCATCTATCTCATTTTCACAAATGATACTTTGCACTTCATAAAGGAAACAGAAGCCATTAAATGAGAGAATCTCATCATTGATTTACAAATTTAAGGGGCTGTTATCGTCTTTAATTTATGACAGGATTTATGATAATATTCCAGGACACACAGAAAATAATCTTGATATTGTTCTTCCATTCATGTCCAGAGGAGAATAGAGTAACGTATAGACTATGAAGCTGACGTTCCCATCATTTACAATGATAATACTAATCTGACAAATATGTGTTGAGTAGATATTTGGTTGTAGACACATGGTTAGGCAAAATGAGGGATAAATGGGAAAGTGGGATGGATATCATCAAGGGAGTTGAATTTTTCATGAATGTCTAAATCTTGGCAGCTCCAACTTGATAAAGAATCTCATGTGCTTTTTATCTTATTTCTTCCTTTTCCTTTCTTTCTATATTTTGAAAATACTTACACCTCCTTTTTATAACTATTGAAACATTCAGTTAAAAAAAATCAAACATGTATGGTTATGAAATGGAAATGGACTATGTGCACTAAATTGGACCACAGCTCTTGCTCTCTTTTTAAAATTCAGGGCTTTGAACAATAAACATGAGGTCCATGAAACTAGAAAATTTCAACTTGGGGACAAATCAGTTGATACACTTAGATATGCTTTTCTCATAAAATGCAGCCTCTATACCACCTGCAAACTTTACTGCCCTCCAGATGATTTACAGCTATGTAAAACGTAAACTCTAAACAATATGACAAAACACGAAAATTAGATAAGTCGCTGTTTCATGAGCTACAAGGAGTTAAAAAATATAGTTTCTTGGTAAATTCTCCTCTCTACCACAGCTGTTTTTATGATGTAAAAGGAGATGCTCTAAGTAACATCAGTAAACATGGTGGAGTAGGGAACACCAAGGTCTTGTCCTTCCACAGTGAAGGAGAGTGAATAACTTGGCAAGTCACTGTTAGAATCAACTTTATCAGAACTTTGGAAACTAGCCAAAGATTTTCAGCAACCAGGCAAACACTTATCAAGAAAAAAGTGGCTGAATCTCAGTAGAGGAGTCTTGTGGTGTTTTAATTCACCTTAGCTCCAACACTCCTCCCTAGCTCAGGAGTAATCTTGAAGGTGGAATCCTGCATTCCTGCTGTGGGTTCATGGTGCTGGCTGAAGAAGAGCAGGTCTGTTACCAAAGAATTATGGTTGTGGATTTTGACCTGTCTGGTGGACCCCTGAAGGACTAGCTCAAAGGGTTTGCCTTTATTTCACTAAACTCAGAACTTTCCAAGAGTGAAGAGCAGGCTACATGGGGATAACTGTCAGAAATATTTAAAGGCAACTGTATTAGCTGCTTCCACTTGGGGCAAGAGACAATAGTTGGAACAAATATTAGACACACTGAAAAGCATGGGAGAAAAATGATACGCTCTGGAGAACAGGAATTTGAAAAACTTTCACATATTCTGGGGAATCTAAAATACAAGGTCAGATGCATACAGAGCAAGATGCATACTCAGAAAACCCTACGCTCTCACTTTGACTGAACTTCAAGATCTGTGCAAGAAGGAAATGAAGGTTAAGGGAAAGTTGTAAACTGCTCAGCTAACGCACACACACACACACACACACACACACACACACACACGCAGAGTTTATCTACAAAAACTGGGAGTTTCTTTGCGGGGGGGGTTCTTGTTGTTTAAGGAAATGTCTGTCAAACCACTAGTTGACCACTAAGCTAACCAAATAGAGACCTCAGTGGCTCCATATAAGAAAGAATACAGATTTTACCAAATTAGTTCAGAAAACAAACAATAGAAGCCACAACAAGCAGCAGCAAAAAAAACCCTGGGGAGGGGAGGGAATCTGATTTCAAGAGTCCCCACATGATAATACTCAAAATGCCCAATTTTAAATAAAAAGTTATAAGGCATTCAAATAAACAAAAATGTATGGTCCATAGTCTGAAAAAGTAGAAATTCATAGAAACTCTCCATGAGAAAACCTACACATTGTACATAGTCGACTAAGGCTTTAACTATTTTAAAAATGCTCAAAGAGCTAAAGAATGCCATGTACAAAGAATTAAAAGAAAATGTAAGAATGATCCTCACCAAATAGAGGATATCAATAAAAAGATAAAAATTATTTAAAAAAAGAACCAAGTAGAAATTATGGAATTGAAAAGTAAAATAACTGAAATGAAAAGTTTACTAGAGGGATCAATAGCAGATTTGAATAGGCAGAAGAAAGAATGAACAAACTTGAACATAGCTCAATTGAGATTATCCAATCTGATGAGAGGAAAGAAAAAAGAATAAAGAAAAATGAAAAGAGCCTAAGATACCTATGGGACAATATCAAGCATACTAACATAGGCATAATGTCATTCCTATAAAAAGAAGAGAAAGAAAAAGGGCCAGAAATAATATTTGAAAAATGAATAGCTGAAAACTTCCAAAATGAAATAAAAGAGCAAAATATACACATCCAAGATCAATGAATCCCAAATAAGTTAAATTCAAATAAGGTAAACATAAAAGTATTAGTGTTAGTAACATCTTTTTCCTATATGATTTTAAAAACAACTGCACAAAATAATAACTCTAAATTTATGATGATGGAAACAGAGGTATAAAAATGCAATCTGCAACATAAAATAACATAAAAATAACATAAAAGGTGGACAATGGGGCAAAGATTTTATATACTGTTGAGATTTAGTTGGTATTAATTCAAACTACATTGCTATAAATTAAGATATTAGTTGAAATCCCCAGAGCAACCACCAAGAAAATAACTAAAAATATATACAGTGAAACAAAGGAAAAGAGAATCAAAATGGTATATTAGAAAACATTTATCTAACACAAAAGAAGACAATAGTGGAGAAATTCAGGAAATAAATATGACATATAGAAAACACATAGCAAATGACAGAAGTCCTTTCTTATCAGGAATTATATGTAAATAGATTAAACTCTCCAATTAAAATGTGGAGATGGGCAGATAAATTTTTAAAAATCCAACTATATGTTTTCTGCAAGAGACTTACTTTAGAACCAAAGACAAAAACAGGTTGAAAAGAAAGGACGGCAAAAGTTATTCCAGATAAACGGTAATCAAAAGAGAGCTAAAGTGACTGTACTAATATAAGACAAAACACTTGAAAACAAAAATTGTTACAAGAGGCAAAGAAGGAATTATATAATGATAAAAGGATTAATCCATCTAGAAGATATAACAGTTGTAAGTATATATGCACCTGACAAGAAAATCCCCAAAATATATGAAGCAAAACTTAACAGAATTCAAGGGCAAAACAGACAGTTCAACAATAATAGTTGGAGACTTCAACACCCCACTTTCATAATAGACAAAACAACTAGACAAAAGGTAAACAAGGAAACTGAAGAACATTATAAACTTACTATCCCTAACAGACATATAGAGAACACTTGATCTAATAATAGCAGAATACACATTCTTCTTGACTGTACATGGGACATTTTCCATGATGGACTATATGATAGCCTACAAAACAATTATAAACAAAATTTAAAAGGTTACTGTCATTCAGAATATCTTCTTTAACCACAATGGAATGAATGCAAGTAGAAGTCAATAATAGAAGGAAATTTGGAAAATCTACAAATATTTGGAAGTTAAGCAACATACTCTTAACTGATGGGTCAAAGAAAAAAATTAGATATACTTTGAGATAGACAAAGACAAAAACATAACTTACCAAAATTTATATGATACAGAAAAAGCAGTGCTCAGAGAGAAATTTATAGCGGTGAATGCCTTCACTAAAAAAAAGAAAAAACGTCTCAAATCACTAACCAAATCTTCAGCCTTAAAAAACTAGAAAAAGAAGATTACACTAAACCTAAAGTAAACAGAAGGGGGGAAATAATAAATGTAAGAGCAGAGATAAAATAGACAATATATGAATTATAGTCAATGAAACAAAATTTTGTTATTTGAAAAGATCAGCAAAAGTGACAAATCTTTAGATAGACTGACCAAGAAAAAAGAAAGTCTCAAATTGCTAAAATCAGGAATGAAAACAGAGACATTATTACTGACCTTACAGAAATACAAAGGATTATAAGATGATGCTATGAAGAATTCTATGCTTTCAAATTAGATCATCTAGAGATATGGACAAATTCCTAGAAACATGCAAACTATCAAAACTGACTCAGGAAGCAATAGAAAATCTGAGTAGACCTATAACAAGAAAAGAGATTGAATCTATAATCAAAAATCTTCCAGCAAATAAAATCCTGGAAATATTGTTTCACTGGTGAATTGGATTTGCTATACCTATACAATGGAATACTATTTAGCCATAAAAGGGATAAAATACTGATACATGCTACATCATGGATGAATCTTGACGACATTATTCCAAATGAAAGAAAACAGATACAAAAAGCCACATATTGCCTGATTTCATTTATATGTAGTGACAGCTTAATGGGAACAGAGTGCTTTTTGGGGTGATGAAATGTTTGAGAATTAGTGTTGATCATTGCACAACGTTGCAAATAAACTGGAATCTATTGTCCACTTAAAATTGTTAAAATAGTGAATTTTATGTCATGTGAATTTTACCTCAATAGAAAAAAATCAGGGACACCAAAATAAAGAATGCTTCAAATGAACAAAAGCGAAGGTTTAAAAATGGACTAAAACCATGTAGACTTTGTTGCTGAGTTATAGTCCTCAATGAAGAAACCTTCATGCTTCTTCAGTATTTCAGTCTTTGCAGTAGAGGCATTCATCATGCTGCTGTAATTAACACAATTTCCTTGTGAAATTACATTTGCAAAACCATAGATGTGTTTTCGGTTGTCTTGTATTCCTTCCAGACAGCACACAATCATCATTATGCCAGGAGCTGCATTAGTTTAATCAATATTATAATTAAACCATCCCCACTATAAGTATATATTTATATACTATGGCGTTGACAACTGGCTTTTAAAGAGCTTAGAGTTTAATAGTCTTGCGCATCATTTACAGTTGCCCTGCACCACTGGCATGATTGATTAGCACCACAATAAGAAATTATGTCTTCTGCAGAATCCATCCTGTATTGGGAAAATTGATTATATTTCCCTGGGGAGGTCAGGTCTCATAATGCAAGTGATAATTAATTTTTTGTATTAAAAGCTAAATACAAAGATTGAATTACTTTTATTAGGAAATTCTTTTAATGAATTCACTGCCCTTTGAACCCAAACAGTTTATCTTTTGGCACACTCATCCTATTAAAGAACAAAACAATTGATTGTTCAATCGTCCACGTGGAGTCTCCCTACTAGGTTATAGAGATATGCTGCAATGGTCTCTCAACAGCTGTTAAATTTAATCTCAGACTATTAGCAGGTTTCCTTCCTTTCATTTTCCTCTTTATTTTTCCTCTCTTTTTCTTTGAAAAATAATTTGAAGAATAAGTGAGGAAGTTAAGATGAATAGCACCATTTTACTTTTTAATGTGAAGGTTTAGAATGGGATGAGATTACATATGCTGTTTATTTCAAATATATTGTACTAGAAAAGCATCATGTCAAAAACCATTACGGTTATGTAGAGGGTACAACAGTCTCTAATGAAACTAGAGAACTGCTAGGATATATTTCATAGGGTTTACTGGATAATGAAAGTCCATGATTCTAATGGAGACCACCTTGTATGTACTTTACCAGAAAATTGAGCATTTCTGTGTTAAAATGCATTTTTAATTAATTTGATGAAACATTGGTTGCCATCCTATTTAAGACAAGATTTCTGGGACTGGATGTATGGTATTCAATTCTTCCCAGCATGGGATCATTGCCATGGTTTATTTTCTTAATGTTTCTCCCTTCTTTCAAAACTTTTGCAAGCCAGCAATTAGTTTGAAAAATCTCATTAGGTAGCAAATGAGAAAATCGTTAAATGTGTTCACTGGAGAAAGCATGCCATCCTTTGAAATCTACATTACTTGGAGTGTTTCACCTCAGAACCCAGGACTAACTAGGCCATTAGAGGAGGTTTCATCAAGTGACCATCTCTTCTTTCTGAAAATATGTAGCTCATTTGTGTATACTGATGGTGATAAACATTTTGGACCCTCAATTTAGGATTAATTATCCCAAGGCAATTTTCCTTGACTGTATTAATCATTGATGGCTTATAGAGCTTCCTCTCTGATACCTCTATGCCATGGCCTAGCTGGAAGCAAAATGACAACTTGGGTGGACTATCCTTAGCATCATTCTTTCCACCCACTATTCTCCTCTCTATGGACATCTTCCCTGACTTCTTATCTTGGTGTCTAATACCTCCTGTTGCTTTCTCACTCCCAGAGTTCTTCAATATAATGTCCTACTCAGGCACATTTCATCCAAACAGTACATGGTAAAAGGGCCCCAGACGGTGTGCACCCCCTTCCTTTGCCTTCCAACACCCCAGAGAGGGGACAAATTATAGCTTTTCAAAGCATGACAGTTCATGAAGTCTACTGCATAACTTAGGAAATAGAAATCAGGGTTTCATTTGCTTTGCCGAGTATAAGATTGCACATTTTTCAACAATTCGGGGGGGGGGCAATAATAGCAATTTTTAATAATGTATCATTAATTTATGAACAGTTTTAGTCTCTTCTCTACACTCTTACTCTAAGGAAGTGAGAGTTATGCTGGCTGGGTTAGCTCCTGATGTTTAGAGGAGCTGGGGAACGGGCAAAGAGCAGCCAGAGATCTCAGATAAATTTATCTCCACACTAAAAAGCTGAGCCAGAGAGGAGAGGGATAAGAGACAAGAAAGCCTCCAAGAGTTGCGTTTGTGAGAATCTGGGGGAGCTTGAAGATGTGAGGGCAGGGGTACTGGAGCAGCTGTGGCATGTGAGTGAAATGGAGAGTGAGAGAGATGGGAATAAAAATTTTTAAGTTTTGTTTTACATTAAAAATGTGCTTTTTCTTGGATGGTTAAAAATATGTTGGAGTAGGTTCAATGCTATTTAATTATTTTGGATGCAGAACTGATGTACCTTTGAATGGTACCCAAGGTGAGCTGGAACCACAGATGATTCGATTTTATAGGTTACACAACTATGGTTATAAGCACCCTCTTGTGGAGAGTTAACTACTACCTGGATGGGCACGTTTTAGTACATGCCTACGACCTTCTCAAGTATTATTGTCTCAAGCTTTGACACTTCCATTGAGTTTCAAATTCTTTCTCCTTAATCAAAAATACCTGTCTTTTGATCAGTATTTTTCTTTTTGAGAATCTGTTTTCTGCTGCCTACCTGTTGGATTCTTGTGGATTAATGATTCTAATCAAGGTGACAAATTTTCCAACTGATTTGAGTTTCTAGAAAATATGACTCAACTCAAGGGAGAGTTTCCAATTGTGGAAATCCAGGTATCATAACTTGTCAATGACAATTTTTTTTCCTGACCATCAAAATACATCAAATAGGAAATTATTTCTACTTTGTATACTCACTTTCTTACATGTTTCCCCTATTCTTTTTTTTTGAATTTACTTTTATTTATTTTTTTATACAACAGGTCCTTATTAGTCATCAGTTTTATACACATCAGTGTATACACGTCAATCCCAATTTCTCAATTTATCCCACCCCTACCCCCACCCCCCTCGGCTTTCCCCCCTTGGTGTCCGTATGTTTGTTCTCTACATCTGTGTCTCAAT
>NC_041215.1:122895454-122897659 GCF_002837175.3 Physeter macrocephalus | reverse complement strand
ATTGTATATATGTACCACAACTTCTTTATCCATTTGTCTGTCGATGGGCATTTAGGTTGCTTCCATGACCTGGCTATTGTAAATAGTGCTGCAATGAACATTGGGGTGCATGTGTCTTTTTGAATTATGGTTTTCTCTGGGTATATGTCCAGTACTGGGATTCCTGGATCATATGGTAATGCTATTTTTAGTTTTTTAAGGAACCTCCATACTGTTCTCCATAGTGGCTGTATCAAATTACATTCCCACCAACAGTGCAAGAGGGTTCCCTTTTCTCCACACCCACTCCAGCATTTGTTGTTTGTAGATTCTCTGATGATGCCCCTTCTAACTGGTGTGAGGTAGTTTTGATTTGCATTTCTCTAATAATTAGTGACGTTGAGCAGCTTTTCATGTGCTTCTTGGCCATCTTTATCTCTTCTTTGGAGGAATGTCTATTTAGGTCTTCTGGCCATTTTTGGACTGGGTTGTTTGTTTGTTTAATGTTGAGCTGCATGAGCTGTTTATATATTTTGGAGATTAATCCTTTGTCCATTGCTTCATTTGAAAATATTTTCTTCCATTCTGAGGGGTTGTCTTTTCTTCTTGTTTATGGTTTCCTTTGCTGTGCAAAAGCTTTGAAGTTTCATTAGGTCCCATTTGTTTATTTTTGTTTTTATTTCCATTACTCTAGGAGGTGGATCAAAAGAGATCTTGCTGTGATTTATGTCAAAGAGTGTTCTTCCTATGTTTTCCTCCAAGAGTTTTAGTGTCTGGTCTTACGTTTAAGTCTCGAATCCATTTTGAGTTTATTTTTGTGTATGGTGTTAAGGAGTGTTCTAATTTCATTCTTTTACATGTAGCTGTCCAGTGTTCCCAGCACTACTTATTGAAGAGACTGTCTTTTCTCCATTGTATATCCTTGCCTCCTTTGTCATAGATTAGTTGACCATAGGTGTGTGGGTTTATCTCTGGGCTTTCTATCTTGTTCCATTGATCTATGTTTCTGTTTTTGTGCCAGTACCATATTGTCTTGATTACTGTAGCTTTGTAGTATAGTCTGAAGTCAGGGTGTCTGTTTCTTCCAGTTCCATTTTTTTCCCTCAAGACTGCTTTGGCTATTCGGGGTCTTTTGTGTCTCCATACAAATTTTAAGATTTTTTGTTCTAGTTCTGTAAAATATGCCATTGGTAATTGGATAGGGATTGAATTGAATCTGTAGATTGCTTTGGGTAGTATAGTCATTTTCCCAATATTGATTCTTCCAATTCAAGAACATGGTATATCTCTCAGTCTGTTGGTATCATCTTTAATTTCTTTCATCAGTGTCTTATAGTTTTCTGCATACAGGTCTTTTGTCTCCCTAGGTAGGTTTATTCCTAGGTATTTTGTTCTTTTTTTTGCAATGGTAAATGGGAGTGTTTCCTTAATTTCTCTTTCAGATTTTTTATTGTCACATTGATTGATTTATGTATACTGAAGAATCCTTACAGTCCTGGGATAAATCCCCCTTGATCATGGTGTGTGATCCTTTTAATGTGTTGTTGGATTCTGTTTGCTAGTATTTTGTTGAGGAATTTTGTATCTATATTCATCAGTGATATTGGTCTGTAATTTTCTTTTCTTGTAGTATCTTTGTCTCGTTTTGGTATCAGCATGATGGTGGCCTCATAGAATGAGTGTGGGAGTGTTCCTTCCTCCGCAGTTTTTTGGAAGAGTTTGAGAAGGATGGGTGTTAGCTCTTCTCTAAATGTTTGATAGAGTTCACATGTGAAGCCATATGGTCCTGGACTTTTGTTTGTTGGAAGATTTTTAATCACAGTTTCAATTTCATTACTTATGATTGGTATGTTCATATTTTCTGTTTCTTCCTGGTTCAACCTTGGAAGGTTATACCTTTCTACGAATTTGTCCATTTCTTCCAGGTTGTCCATTTTATTGGCATAGAGTTGCTTGTAGTAGTCTCTTAGGATGCTTGGTATTTCTGTGGTGTCTGTTGTAACTTCTCCGTTTTCATTTCTAATTTTATTGATTTAAGTCCTCTCCCTCTTTTTCTTGATGATTCTGGCTAATGGTTTATCAACTTTGTTTATCTTCTTAAATAACCAGCTTTTAGTTTTATTGATATTTGCTATTGTTTTCTTTGTTTCTATTTCATTTATTTCTGCTCTGATCTTTATGATTTCTTTTCTTCTGCTAACTTTGGGTTTTGTTTGCTCTTCTTTC
>NC_041215.1:122860000-122895347 GCF_002837175.3 Physeter macrocephalus | reverse complement strand
CTTAGAACTGCGTTTGCTGCATCCCATAGGTTTTGGATCATTGTGTTTTCATTGTTTTTTATCTCTAGGTATTTTTTGATTTCTTCAGTGACCTTTTGGTTATTTAGTAACGTATTGTGTAGCCTCCATGTGTTTGTGTTTTTTTAAGTTATTTTCCCTGTAATTCATTTTTAATCTCATAGAGTTGTGGTCAGAAAAGATGCTTGATATGATTTCAATTTTCTTAAATTTACTGTGGCTTGATTTGTGACCCAAGATGTGTTCTATCCTGGAGAATGTTCTGTGTGCACTTGAGAAGAAAGTGTAATCTGCTGTTTTAGGATGGAATTTCCTATAAATATCAATTAAATCTATCTCTTAAATATTGAGGTGCTCCTATGTCGGGTGCATATATATTTATAATTGTTATATCTTCTTCTTGGATTGAGCCCTTGACCATTATGTAATGTCCTTCCTTGTCTCTTGTAGCATTCTTTATTTTAAAGTGTATTTTATCTGATATGAGTATTGCTACTCCAGCTTTTTTAAAATTTCCATTTGCATGGAATATCTTTTTCCATCCCCTCACTTTCAGTCTGTATGTGTCACTAGGTCTGAAGGGGGTCTCTTGTAGACAACATATAGATGGGTCTTGTTTTTGTATCCATTCAGCAAGCCTGTGTCTTTTGCTTGGAGCAATAAATCCACTCACGTTTAAGGCAATTATCTATATGTATGTTCCTATGACCATTTTCTTAATTGTTTTGGGTTTGTTTTTGTAGGTCCTTTTCTTCTCTTGTGTTTCCCACTTAAAGAAGTTCCTGTAGCGTTTGTTGTAGAGCTGGTTTGGTGGTGCTGAATTCTCTTAGCTTTTGCTTGTCTGTAAAGCTTTTTATTTGTCCATCGAATCTGAATGAGATCCTTGTTGGGTATAGTAATCTTGGCTGTAGGTTCTTCCCTTTCATCACTTTAAGTATATCATGCCACTCCCTTCTGGCTTGTAGAGTTTCTACTGAGAAATCAGCTGTTAACCTTATGTGTATTCCCTTGTATGTAATTTGTCATTTTCTCCTTGCTGCTTTCAATAATTTTTCTTTGTCTTTAATTTTTGCCAGTTTGATTAATATGTGTCTCAGCATGTTTATCTTTGGGTTTATCCTGCCTGGGACTCTCTGTGTTTTCTGGACTTGGGTGGCTATTTCCTTTCCCATGTTAGGGAAGTTTTCGACTATAATCTCTTCAAATATTTTCTCAGATCCTTTCTCTCTCTCTTCTCCTTCTGGGACCCCTATAACACGAATGTTGTTGCATTTACTGTTGTCCCAGAGGTCTCTTAGGTTGTCTTCATTTCTTTTCATTCCTTTTTCTTTATTCTCTTTCGCAGCACTGAATTCCACCCTTCTGTCTTCCAGGTCACTTATCCGTTCTTCTGCCTCAGTTATTCTGCTATTGATTCCTTCTAGTGTACTTTTCATTTCAGTTATTGTATTGTTCATCTCTGTTTGTTTGTTCTTTAATTCTTCTAGGTCTTTGTTATACATTTCTTGTGTTTTCACGATCTTTGCCTCCATTCTTTTTCCGAGGTCCTGGATCATCTTCACTATCATTATTTTGAATTCTTATTATGGAACTTTTCCTATCTCCACTTCATTTAGTTGTTTTTCTGGGGTTTTATCTTGTTCCTTCATCTGGTACATAGCCCTCTGGCTTTTCATCTTGTCTATCTTTCTGTGAATGTGGTTTTTGTTCCACAGGCTGCAGGACTGTAGTTCTTCTTGCTTCTGCTGTCTGTGCTCTGTCCCCTATTCTTTCTCCAAAGAAATTAAAGACTTGTTCCCTCCTGTATTCAGTATTTGGAGAGGTTATTCAGTCACACATAAGTCAGAGAAAGACTCAAATAATGTGGTCAAAAATTTGCTAAACATAGTATTTTGCTAAGTGCTGGGGTTATGGTACAGTGCAAAAAACAAGGTTCCTACCTTAAAGAATTTGTAATCAAATAATAGTGATGAATAATAACCAAAGGATCACATGTATAAATGTATATTCATAATCTAAGTGCTATAGAATTAAGAGAGGATGCTATGAGAGCACATAACAGGGGACCTGCCCTAGGATGGGATCAAGGAATGCTTCTCTGAGGAAGTAACAATAACAGCAAGACTGTATTTGTAGGTATTAACTAGGCAAAGGGGACGGAGGAAGAGTGGTCCATTCAGCTTTAGGAAATGGCATGTGCAAAAGTCCTGAGTCAGATCAGAGCATAATACATACATTCAAGAAGCAGAGGGAAGTCAATTTGGCTGAAGGACTGCGAAGAGGTAGAGAGGATGCAATGTGAGCCTGAAGAAACAGGGGGGGCAAAGTCATGTTGGGTTTTGTGAGCTACATTAAAGTTTCTTTTTCATAAGGGCTGTGGAAATCCATGGATGTGTTTTAAGCAGGGAAATAGCACAATCGCATTTGCTTTAAGAACATTAAGGGGAAAAGGATGAAAGCTGGAAACTGATTTGGAGACTATCACCACAACTCAGATGAGGTATGATGGAAGTTCTGTCTAGTTTTGTAATGTGGGTGACAGAATTAAGGGAAAGAAAGATGTATAGAAGATAAAAATGTATAGAACTGAATAATGAATTGAACATGGGGGTGAAGGAGAAGTAGGAGTCAAGGATAACTCCTATGTTTCTGACTTCTGCAGCTGAACAGAGAGTGGGGTCATTCACCAAGGTCGAAAACAAGACTAGATTGGGGAGGAAATGGGGGTGATGATGAAGCAAGCCATAAATGAGCTCCATTTGGTCATGCTAGAGTTTCCATTGTCTTTGAGTTTCCCAAATTGAGATTATATCTTCTGTAAAGTGAACCTAATAATACCTGTCCTACAGGATGGTTCTGTATTTTACAGGAGATAGTATATGTAAAGCACACATACTATTTCCTGTCAATTAAAAGGCCCTCATTCAAGGTGAGGTGACTACTTGAGTATGACATTATGTGTACATGTGCATATTTAAACTTGCATGCCTGTATGTAAAAAATCACATTAATACTCTCCATTTATATTTAAATTCAACCTACATAAAGCTACTATTATATAGAGGATAGTTCTGTTTCTTACTAACCTCTGAACTTCTGAGTAATTTAATTCCAAATACAAGATAGACAAGATAATATATAGCCAACTTGTGTAATGCGATTTTATTTCTGCATTCATTGAAGCCTATGAGTTCACAAAGTCAGTAAAGAAAAAATGGCCTCCTGGTTCTAAATAATTACAGTATTTTAACTTTAATTTAATTGCAGTGCGCTGAACAGTAGACCTTTAAAACTATGCAGTGATTTGCCTCAGTGAGTTAGACTCGTCAGTAAACCTCATTATACTCAACACATAAAAGGATATATGTCTCCCAATTTATAACACTTCCTTAATGTGCTCCCACAGTGCTATCCAAACTGATGCTTGAGCATTTGCAGAGCTTGTATCTTTCCTTTTAAAATAAAAATCCTTGAATATAAGGTTTTGCAGGAAAGAGCTGTGGAGAAAGAAAGTTGGCAAACTGAGAAACAAGCTCTGTCCTGGCAGCGTCTAGACTCTGAAGGCTCCACAAAGCATTGGTGGCTTCATTTTTTTTTCTGACAGGTGACATAAACCTGACCAAAGGAGTCATCACTATCTGTATGTGGCTAGAAAAAGAATATTAAGAAACTTCCAATGACAATAACATTGAAATGGACATTCAGGAATGCTCCTCTGCATTTCTACATTGACGATTCCTATGTGACTGGCTATTAGGTCGGTCTCCTTTGGAAAGGCTGGGACTAAATCAGTGTTACAGGAAGATTGATACAGCATTAATCAGCTAAATTAAGTGAAGATTAAAAAAAATAGAATGAACCAGTTATTCCAAAGGAAAACAATTGCAAAAACAAAAGCAGTTTCTGAGCAATTCCTTAAATTCGCCATCTAACTAATCGTACAAACATCAAGCGTGGGGGATGGGATGGGCAGAGAGGTGGAAGACCTAAAACTCAAGTTATTAAGTGGAATTTAGACAAGATAAATTAGGTTAAGTCATTGGACAGTGAGAATGACTGGTCAAATGGTTTTCATGTTTATTGACTTGACTGTAGGAATAGAAGATGAAATATTTGGGACAATGAAAATTCAGGCTGTGACTTGAAAGACATCCCACCTGGGGGGCTTCTGGCCCAAATCGCCCCAGCCCACCGACAAGCTGGTGTGGAATAAACCTGTGGTGTTAACATGATGGTTTACCAAGGTATCTGGGCTGTGGGTAATCACATAACGGTCCTATAATCCCTGGAATATTAAACAGTGATGTGGCTTTATTTATTTACTGATGAATTGTGGGAGATGGTATGGTCCCTGTGGTTTGGATAAAAGCGCATTATTTCTTATTCTTCTGTTTCTAATATCACCACATCCATTAGACTCTGGTTTGGACTTGCGGATGCTGGGGCCTTCCAAAGTGGCTGGAATGGAAGAAAACACATTCCAAGCATGGAGGCTCACAGTTGGGGCAGTGATGAAACAGGCCCAGAGCACTCTGCAGAGAAGAACCCCTGCTTTCTGCTGCTAAGTGACCCCTGGAGGATTCAGGAGTTTCTCCTCCAAAAACCAGACCTTGGAAACATTTTTCAAAATTACGAGAATTCAGAACGGGAACTGACTTCATCTCTTCTCTTACTTTTTTCTGGCCTCCTACGAGCCTAGTGGGTTTTCAGAATAACACACATGGTTAAAGAGGGCTTAGTGGGAAGAACCATATTTTTCCAGGATTCAATAAAGTCAAGTCCCGTATATGTTGGTAGGTATAGATTTCAGTCTGGGTGGCATTTATGAATTCAGCTTCCTCAATTTCTAATGTTTCTCTTCCTGACTTCTTCCTAGCTATGCCTTCAACCCAGGTAGGGGTGTCTCCACAATTTCATCTCTCTCATCTAGTTCTTGTTATCTTTCAACTGCCTTGGGTCCCTTTTCATTCTTCTGGGCAGAAACAAAAAGCTTTCCTTTCTATGTGGGGTCTCTAGTATTTTCTCTCGGTTCAGCCTGCATTATCCTTCAAGTAGTATTCTGACTTTCCACGGGACCATATTCCCCTATGAGAGTAACCATGTCTCTGACTTTCTTGCTTTCTCTGGACATTTTCTTTCAGCCTGGAACGTTCTCCTCTATTTAATCCTTTCCTAGCTGACTCTTGCTGACTCTAGTGACCAATTAATAGACTCCTTCTGGTGGTTCTTGCAACTTTTCAAGTTAGATCAGATCTGATTTCTGTTCTGCAAACAGTTTTCCTTTTGCTTTCAGCCTCCACCAACACCCCTTCCTCTCTCTCTCTCTCTCTCTCTCTCTCTCTCTCTCTCTCTCTCTCATACACACACACACAAACACACACACACACAGTCTCACATTCACACAACAGCCAGCATCAGCAAGGCCATGGTCTGCCCTTAGATGACACTTTAGAATTCCCACAGAAAGGTTTTTCTCCACTGATGCCATTGCTCTTTTTCTGCCCTAGCATTTCTAAACAAATTTGGCATTTGATAATTTCTTATATGTACACTGGAACAAAAGAAATGTGTGTAGAAAACAAGCTTATGGTTACCAAAGGAAAAAGGAGCAAGGGGAGGGATAATTAGGAGTTTGGGATTAATAGATACATGCTACTATACGTAAAATACGTAAACAACAAGGACCTACTGTATAGTACTGTGAACTCTATTCAATATCTTGTAATAACCTATAATGGAAAAGAATCTGAAAAATAATATATATGTATATATATATACACACATACATATATAACTGAAGTGCTTTGCTCTACATCTGAAATTAACACCAAATTGTAAATTAACTATACTTCAATTTTTTTAATTGTTAATAAAAAAATTAACTCAAAATGGATTAAAGACTTGAATGTACACCTGAAACTAACACAACATTGTAAATCAACTATACTTCATTAAAAAAAAAATAAAGTAACCCAGGATACAAGTGGGAAAAGAAAGAAATGTGTGAATGGGGTAGGGGGAGTCCCATTGCCACTGATCTGATGACAGTTGCCATCTACCCATGGCTTGACATTCTAGAACATGTGCTATTTGTACCAGGTACAGCTAGAGGCATAGACAGCACATGTAAGAGATCTCATTCAAAGCAGCAGGGCACCTGTCAAGGCTATAAATATTGCAACAACATCGTTCCTTGATTTTTATGATTATTTTGAATTTTTGTGGCCATCTCTATTAAGTTCAAGTAGCAATGACTTGCTAACACTGTGTGAATATATGATGAGATAAGGAAGCTAAAATGAAATTTGTCAGCCCACACAGATATAATGACACTTTCATACCAGGGTGATGACTGTTTTTAAAAACACACACATCAATGGAGATGGAAGTAATTTTCTCTTTTATTTTTTCTATGCCTCACCTTAAAAATGTTCTGGTTTATGTGACACAGAGAGAGTTATTCCCATTCCAAATTTATAAATTGAGGCTTGGAAGATAAGTTTTTATAACTGGAAAGTGAATTTTCCTTTTTATACTCCTGCTAAAGAAATAATGATACATTTTTCTGCCTCTAAAATAAAAATGTTTAAACATCATTTAGTTGTGTTACGTGCTTTAAGTGTTTACTCTGGGAGGAGATTTTATTTTCTATTCTAGGTATGCAATTTTTAAAATGTCTTCAATGTTGATACAGAAACATTCAATTAAAAAAAAAACACAGAAATGTACCTTCCAGGCTTAGGTGAAAATCTCTTTGGAAAACATGGGCTCTGATCTGTGAAGTACGGTTTCCTCTGCATCCATTGGGACCAGAAACCAGGTGCTGAGGAAAAGCAGAAGAGCATAAAGTTGGGTCTGACCCAGAATGAGTGGGATGAGGAAACCAGGACATCAGTCTCCCTAAAATGGTACTTCTTCAAAGAGACAGTGCATCTTAATAAATGGAACCTGACTCTCCAGCATTGAGCAGCACTTGCTCAGGGCCCTTTCCAGAAAGATCACAGCCCTGTTACTTACTTGTGAACACAGTGTCTAAAGAAGTGTCCACAAATGCGCCCCCCCAACCAACATACACTCATCTGGTCTCCCTTCACTCCAAAGAGAACTGGCCTTCACTCCAGGGAAGTTTGGAGTCCCCTCTCTCCTGTCCTCCCTCTTGCTTCCCTTTTCTATTTCTCGGCACCTGTAATCCTGGTCCAACCTTCCAGAATCCTACATGGTTAGACCCAGAGAAAGCACTTTTCCATCTACCTATCTCCCTGTCTTTTTCTCCAGGTTTATTGAGGTATAACTGGTATACAAAATCTGCACGTAAGTAATGTATACCATTTGGTGAGTTTGTACATATGTATATACTTACACACAATCCAGGTAATAATAACCATGGATTATTATTATTAATAACAATTTACCTCTAAAAGTTTCCTTGTATCTCATTGTTTTGTTTTGTTTTTGAGACAAAGACATGAGATCTACCCTTTTAGCAAACTACTGAGTACACAATACCTTACTGTTGACTACAGACACTATATTGTACAGCAGATCTCTGGAACTTACCCTCTTGTATAACTATAACTTCCTAACTTTCTACCCATTGAACAAGAACTCCTCACATTTCCTTCCACTATCCCCTAGTAACCACCATTCTATTGTCTATTTCTATACCTTTGACTATTTTAGATATCCCTGTAAGAATCGTGCAGTATTTGTCCTTCTGTGACTGACTTATTTCATTTAGCATATTGTGTTCCAGGACCATCCATGTTGTCACAAGTATCTACTCTCCATTTTTAATGTGGAGTGACCATCCCCAGTGGCTCCTAGCATCCATTAGATGGACAAACCAATCTCTCACTAGCCTTGATCTGCTCATGTGGTATAACTTTAGAGGCTAAATGTTTCCTTTCCCACAAGGCATGAGAACAAGAAGGAAAAGAGCTGGTGAGGGGAAAAGAGAAACCATATTGTCACTTTAGACATTAACTTTTATTTCAATAGCCATGAGTTTGGGCTATTAATTTTAGAATTGAAAGTTGTCATACATTAATGTATTTGAGCAGTCTTGGGATCTTGGTTTCATAGAAAGAGACTTCTATCTGTTTCATTTTTACTTTTTGACATCTGGTTTTTCACCAGAAAAATACATCTGTTCCCCTGCTCATATAGAAGGAGCAAATAGAGTTAAAAAGAAGTTAAGTCAGTTGTTAAAATCCTTATCACATGATTTGCAGAATAGGAGTTAGAATTCAGAATCCTGGGGTGTACTAGGCATTAGCCCTGGTAACCCTAATTTCCGAAAGATCCTTTTAAGTATAGCTAAATATTACAGAAGTCCTTATGGCATCTACTTTGTGAGCAATTCAGGAATATAAGGAAAAGTCTTTGGTCCACTTAACAAGCCAAACTAACCGAAGCAAATAATGATTGATGCCCTGTGTTCTGTCTTGTCTAGAACTGAACGTTTCTATGGTGAGTAAGGAAATTCAGCTGAATATTGTTGTAACTACACCTCAGAGCAAATGCGATCCTTCTCTGGAACACCTGACTTTGGGCAAGATGGATGCCAGTGCCTTTGCCTGGGGTGTCACACAGAAGCAGCACTGGGTAGAACAAGGATATCTCAGAGTGTGGTTTGTTGGTCTCTGTGGATGTAGAAGTCCATCATATGGTCTGCAGGCAGTTTGATGGTTTCAGAGGAACTGCCAAGAAATGATTTATTCATAGACATTGCTGAATTTGAAAGGTACGATTAATGATTATATTCTGAAAGACTCAACTTATTCTACAAGGACTGCAGTGGCCCTTTTCTCCTGGCCAGTTCATTCAATAAACAGGGTGTAGTTTTTTTTGAGTAACTCATTCTTGCCTCATTTAAATATTTTTGTTTACATTTGTTAGATTTCCACGATTCATTCTTCCTTTTCTAAGGTGTTATATTCTTGATTCACAGAAATGGATCAGTGGCTCAAAAGCTGTTAGCTGAAGCATGAAAGTAGTGATGAAAATAGTAAAGCAAAAACCACAACTTCGAATAACATCGTAAATATAAATAGTGAACAGGGCTTAGATGTGAATATAGAATGTGACTCTTCATGTGCCGAGATAACTGAATTTCTAAACGTGATGAATTTTCACAAGCTGTAAAAGAAAAGTGCAAATAAGAACAAGGGATGTCTGAAAATCTGATTTTGTTGGACCGACCTTCCATTTTCCTTTAAGATTTCGGCACTCTGTCTGATATAAAACTTTGTCAAATAGTGGCAGGCCACCAAATTTTCAAATCATTCTGAAATATGATCAACACACTAGAAAGTTTATCAATATTCTTTTCAGAACAACTGTTAAATCATGCTTTCCACCATTCAATGGACAAATTTTATTTCTGAAGGCTAAGAAAAGGCCATTCAGAATTTCTCTCCTTATTGGTGAAAAAAAAAAAGTAAAACAAAACAAACAAGAAACAAAAAGAAAACACTGGTCCAGTAACAATATGGTTGATAAGCTTATAAACTTTAATGACAAATATTATGCTTGGAGAAGTAGTATGAGCTACTGAAAAACCCTTTTATCCAAGGATGCTATTGGATGTCATATAATATCAGTGGCATGGCAGCAGATATTTTGCTTTATGATTATTGAGACCATTGATGTCAGAGTGTGTGAACCAGCTCTTGCCAAGTAGGAAATGACATTCAAGAAAATAGAGCAAATGTTTGCTGAGAATTTCCTCTGCGCTATGTGCCTTTGGTGTTCTATGTCATTTAATCAGCCTCAAAATCCTATGAAGTAGGCACTATTCTTCTCCCTCCTGGCAGCTTGGAAAATCATAGCTTGGACAAGGTTAGAGGTACAGTCCAGGAGCTTGACCACCAGGGGGTCAACTCCAGAGCCTAAGCAATCACAATCCGCTGCTTACTGGACAGAAAACTTGATGATTTTTTGTTTCGTTTAGCACTGAAAAATATGCCAAAGGGACACAATTATTTATTTTATCAGAATGACTTGCAAAGATGCACTGGACTCAGTACTGATAAAAAAAAAAACATAGAACAAACCTCAGTTCCTAAGTATACTTTTCCACTTTGGGTTCTCCAGGAAGCAGTCTCTGAGGGGGACATTATCATTTAGGATGTCTATTAAGGAGTGTTCTTGGAACTGGCACCTGTGACATGGAGGGGAAGGAAGTGGGATCGAGCACAGGGAGAAATGATAGTGCTGTTGAAGACCTCAGCCGACTTTCTGGAATGCTCTGGAGGAGCAGAGATGGGCCTCACAATTGTCTTAAATTTGAGCCAAGAGGCCAGTTTTTTATAACTGTGTCTATCAGGCATTGGACATGGGCTTCCCTCGGATGAAGTTGTTATCTTTAGCAAGGCAGAGGGCTCACATCTGAGGGCCCTTGCCAGTGGTGCTCCCAGTATGTGAATGAATAAGTCCCTTATTTCCAAAGGGGCCTCTCAGAACATGCACTACAGAGCTATAAGGATCAATGGGCAGTGAGATCAGTCCTTTGCTTTTCCACCCTCACATATTCTGCCTGCTGAGGAAAAGAAGCACAAACTTTAAAAAAATGTAATGCTAATTGTTTTTCTGTGAGTGTGTAAATTGCGTATCTCAGCCATATTCGATATCTAGACTAGACCAATCTTCAAGGCTGGGATACTATTCATTTTAGTTGAATTAAAAATATCAGAATTTCACAAACACCCAGAGTTGTGGTGGAACGGGCTTAATCACTAATAGTTTGTCTCTTTTCTAAAAAAATTTTTTAATTCAGTGCCAAAACACCCAGTGAGGTACAATTTGGTACTTTGGCGACACACATACACAGAGTCCATATATTCAAGAAGAGGGCATGGAAAATGCAACAAAGAGGGGATTCACAATCCATTTGTCATTATTTTCCAAGTTGAAATATTTAACCTTCCAGCTTCTGATAATAATAAGCTTTGGTGAAAAATAGACTGTGGCAAAAAAAAACCCACACAAAAAACAAAAAAAACAACTCTGTGGTTTCTGGATCTATGTTTTATCTGAATATATGGAACTCTTTGACATTTTAAAACAGCCCATAATTGTGAATGTGGATTGTCTAGCTTGGTAAAAGGTAAGAAGCTGACAGAATGTAAAAACAGCCCAGGGGCTCAAAATCTCTAACATTAAACTGAAAGTCCACACATTAGAAGAAGAATTGTACGAGTGTTGATTATTCACTGATGAGAAATGATTATCATCATTATTCTTAATTTTGAACTATTATATTTTTAATCAATTTCCTAATTGTGCAAAACATTTAAAAAATGTACTTAAAATGAGTGGCCTACCTATGTGCCAAATGTTCATTGAGGGATCCATAGATTAAAAAATCATTGAGAAATACAGGGTAACAGGGAGAAGACCAGATGTTGGGTTCTAATTCTGACTCTGCTACAGTAGAGCTTTGTGACTTGGGCTGATCATATACCTCTCTGGGCCTACGAACTTTCATCATTAAAGTAAAGGGGTTTGTTTACATCAGAGTTTTTCAGCTTCAGCATTATTGACATTCAGGGCTAGAAAATTTGTTGTTGTGGGGAGAGAGCTTTCTTGTGCATTATAGGATATTTGGTAGCATCCCTGGCCTCTACCTACGGGAAACCAGTAGCACCCATTCCTCCCTCCTCTGCATTATGAGGACCACAAATATATTTAGGAAGTGCTAAATATTCCCTGGGAGTGATATGACCCCCAGGTGAGAATCACAGGTTTAAATATTTTCTAAGAGCAAATCATCTCTGAATTTCTATGAATTTTATGAACTCTCCCTGACATATACAGTTTGTGATTTTAAGAACCAGAGCTTGATGATTTGGGAAATTATCAATTTTTCCATATGGTAAGTGATGCTAAAATTAAGAAATTGCTTCTGAAAGCATGGCTTGAGAAAAAGCCAAGGATGTGGCTGTCCAACATTTCACTGAATCTTTTTACTGAAATTCTGAAAGATCAAAAGCTCAACATATGTAGAAGCGGGAGATTGAGGGCCATAGATCTTCTCCATCAGACGAGAGGGCCCTAGGAAGCTTAAGGACATTGTCTCTCAGCCATCTCAGTAGAAGCTAAAAACAGAGAAGAGATTATCCACAGATGATCTGTGGAAGAACCTTTCACCTAATGGAGTGAACATCCATGATATTCATACCCAAAAGGTTCTTGAGAATTTTATATCAGCAGAAATACTGTCAGGTTGGACTGAAAGGCACAGAGAGATTTCAAAGGCTCTCAGACCTAACAGTCTCCTGATAGGAGGTAGGCTGATAAAACTACCCAGTTGAAATTGCATGCTACCATTTTCATGAAAAAAGGAAGGATGGGTCTGAGGGCAAAATCAGGGCACAGAGGGGGAAGCCCAGTGCACAGAGGTTAGAGCTGAGAGTCACAGAAACCTGGACAGCTAAAAAAGTTTGACAAGCTGAATTTCAAAGCTGCTTTGTACCAGTGATTAATTTTTGTTTTCCATTTTACCTCTTTTTGAATCTGATTATCTCTGACTGGTAACCTATACCTGTCCCACCTTTGGATGTTAAGTATAGATAATTCATTTCTTTAATTCCATAGATTCACAGATGGAGAAAATTGTGGTCAGGAGCTTCAGCTGCACTCGATGTAGATGATTGAGATGATGAGATTTAAGACTCTGAGTTGATGAACTTTAGATGAGATTTTTGGACTCTGAGTGATACTATCATGGGGTGAGGCCCTTGAAAACTTTGAGAGAGTGTGAATATATTTTGCAGTTGGGATACATGTGAATCTTTGGTGGCTGGGGTATGAATTGTGGTAGACAGAATTTCTAAAATGCTACAGACCTTCCCCAAATATGTCCTACCATAGTTCTTGGAACCTGTGAATATGATGAGATATCACTCCACGATTATGTTATGTTACATGGCACAGTGGATGTTAATATAGGGAGATTTACAAGTGGGCCTGATCTAATCCCATGAGCCCTTAAAAGCAGAAGAGGAAATCCAAGAGCTCCAAAGCATGGGGAGGATTCAGTGTGTCATTACTCATTTGAAGGTGGAGGGGCCACACAAGAAAGAATATGAGTGGCTTTAAGGAACTGTATGAGGTCCATAGCTGATAGTCAGCAGAGAAATGAAAATCTCAGTCCTACAGGAACTGGATTTTTTCTATCTTGAATGAGATCAGAAGTGGATTCTTTCCCAGAGCCTCCATATAAGAACCAAGTCTGGGGGCTTCCCTGGTGGCGCAGTGGTTGCGCGTCCGCCTGCCGATGCAGGGGAACTGGGTTCGCGCCCCGGTCTGGGAGGATCCCACATGCCGCGGAGCGGCTGGGCCCGTGGGCCATGGCCGCTGGACCTGCACATCCGGAGCCTGTGCTCCGCAACGGGAGAGGCCACAGCAGAGGGAGGCCCGCATACCACACACACACACACACAAAAAACCAAGTCTGGGTGATACCTGACTCCAGTCTTGTAATATCTTTAGCATAGAACTCTGTTGAGCCCTCCTGAATTGCAGAACTATGAGCTAATATATGGACATTGTTTTAAGCTAAGTTTGTGGTAATTTGTTATGCATCAATAGAAAATGAATGCATATGCTAAATGTAAAACAAGCTGCTGAGAGATATTAATACAATTTGAACAGAAAAAAATAATAATAGAATATTAGAAGATAGGAATGTGACACATACGCACACAAAATCTTTCTGGAGCTTAAAAACATGAACTCCCTAAAAGCTATTCAGCCATGAATTTAAATGGAGGCTGGTTATTGTTCATACACAAAATAATGATTTATAATATCAAAAGGAATAAATATCCTCAAGTAAATATAAATAAATGGAAATAGTGACAGAAATACAGACAAAAATTAAAGGACTAACACAGAAAACAAAACAAAACAAAACAAAAAAATAAGAAATGACAAGGGAACAAAAACTATGAAATCTGAAGGAAAAGAAAGAAGGAAAGAAAGAAAGAAAGAAAGAAAGAAAGGAAGGAAGAAAGAAAGGAAGGAAGAAAGAATAAGAAAATTATGAGAGATTGTGTGTACAACTCTATGGAAATAAATTTTAAAACCTAGGTGGAAAGGATAACATTATAGTAAAATATAATTTACTCCATATGACCTCAGTATAGATAGAAAATATAAACAAAAGAGTTTCCATAGGAAAAAAAATATGCAAAATTGTAAAAGAGCTCCATCATGAGAAAAGCACCAGGCCCAGAGAGTTTTACAGAAAACTTCTACCAAACCTTTATAGAAGAAGTAATCTCAGGGCTACTTAAAATGTTGTTGGGGCTTCCCTGGTGGAGCAGTGGTTGTGCGTCCGCCTGCCGATGCAGGGGAACCGGGTTTGCGCCCCGGTCTGGGAGGATCCCGCATGCCGCGGAGCGGCTGGGCCCGTGGGCCATGGCCGCTGAGCCTGCGCGTCCGGAGCCTGTGCTCCGCAACGGGAGAGGCCGCAGCAGAGGGAGGCCCGCATACCACAAAAAAAAAAAAAAAAAAATAAAAATGTTGTTGAATGTATAGAAAGAAGGAAAACTTCCAATTTTTTCTTAGAGACAAGTACATATAAATCAACACTGATAAAGACTGAACAAAAATAAAGCCATAAACTAATCTCATACTTGTGTATTAATGCAAAAATCTTTTAAAAACATGAACAGATAGATTCCACAACACCTTAAAAAATAATACATCATTGCAAAGTGGGGTTTATTCTAACACTGTAAAGATGCTTCAAAATTAGAAAATCTTTAAATAATCTATAAATACAATGTAAAAAATCTAAACAACTCATCATATTAATATATCAGAATTATTTCCATAGGTGCTTAAAAGACACTTCACAAAATTCAACACTCATTCCTGATAAAACCAGTCCATAGAATAGAAATCATAGATACTTCTATACTATAATTACATATACATATGCATAATCTCTGAAATCTGCCTCTTAGTGTGGACATATTAGAAGCATTATTGCTAAAGTAAGAAACAAGGTAAGCATGCCCAATATAGCAAATACAATTTAACATGGTTTTAGAAGTATGAGCTAAAGAAGTTAGATGAGAAGGAAATTAGATGCATAAGAATTGGAAGGAAAGAGGCAAACTTTTGAAACTGTATACCAGGAAAACTCAAGAGAATAATAGGAAAACTATTACAAACAAAAGAATGCAGTAAAAAAGCAGGATATAGAATTAGTACATAGAAATCAGTACAGCTTTGTATATATAAAAGTTAGGTGATGTAATGGAAGAGAAGACCCAAATTAAAATTGCAACAAAGAAAAGGGGATACTTAGTCATAAAAATTAACAAGATTTACAAAAGTTAAATGAGAAAAACTTTAAAATATTCCTGAAAGACCCCAAATTAGATTTGAGCAAGTGGAAAAGCCTACAATGCTCTTAGACAAAAAGGCTCAGTATCATAAAGATATTAATTCTTCCTAAGTTGTTTTATAAATTTAACACAATCCCTGTAAAAACACTAAGGCATTTTGTTAATGATGCTATCCAAGTTGATTTTAAATTTTACATGGAAAATACACAAGCAAAGATAGTGACAGAAGAACCTTACCAGATAAGAGTATCAGTGGTGGGGATGGTGATATGTTATAATATAGTACAGAATTTACCCCATACAGATGGAAATGTGGTATATGATTAAAATAGTATTTCATATCTTTAGGGAAAAGTTAAACTTTTAAATTAATGGTATTGAGATATTGAGAAAAAGATACAATTAGATCTGTACCTCATCCATATACCAGGATAAACTCCAAATTGACTGGAGATCCAAATGTAAAAATCTAAGCATACAGGCCTTGAAAGTAAGTATGGATGAATCCTTTAAAAACTGGATGTAGGAGTACTTACCAACCATAACTCAAAATCCATAAGGACTTTTAAATAATTAGGTTCAATTACATTTAAAAAATTGGATGATTAAAATCACCATAAGCAAAGTAAAAAAAATTAAAAACATTTACAATTTATACAAAGGTCTATTATCACTAAAAACTAAAATATAAATCACTACTAAAATTGAGGGGGAAAGACTAATAACCCAATAGAAGAATGAGCAAACTATACAACCAAGTAATTCACAGAAAAGGTCATTAATCTCACTCATAACTGGAGAAGTACAAATTAAATTATATTGTCATTTAGGTGTCAGTTTGATAAAAATATAAAAATTTGGAAATAGAAAATTTTGGCAAAGCTATGGGGAAACAGTCATTCTCATATATTTTGTGGGAATGCAATGGTGTATGACCCCTATGGAGGGGGCTTTGGTAACATCTATAAAAATTATATATGCATTTATCCTTTTCTCAGAAGTCTCACTTCTAGGAATCTAGCTTAAAAATGCAGTGGTAGAATATGAAATGACTTATGCTCAAGATTATTCACTCTGGCACTTTTTATCATAGCAAAAGATTGAAATCAACCCCATCAGTTTGAGACTGATTGAATAAACTATGGTGCATTCATACAATGTAATATTGTGTAGCTATAAAAAAAGAATAAGGAAGGTCTTTATATACTCATGTAGCTTGAGAACCAGGATATAATTTAAGAGAAAGCACAAAGTACAGAAAAATGTATATGCTATGAGACTTTTTGTGTAAGAAAAGAGGTTAAATGTATGTGTAAATAAAAATGCAAAAAAAAATTTGAAAAATAAATACTAGAGAATTAACTAAAAAGGAATAGAAACTATTACCTGTAGGAGAAGGAAGAAACAGAATGAAACAGACAGTGACAGAAATGTGACTTCTCTGAATGTAATCAGTTATATTGCTTGGACTTTAGAATCATGTAAATGTTTTACATATTCAATTTTAGAGTAAAAAAAAAAGAAGAAAGCAATTCCTAAAGATTGAAAAAATTATAAACATCTGTTACTGACAGGAATACAGAAAGAGTGTTTTCTCATACACTGGTGGTGTGAATTAAAACATTTTTTGAAAGCAATGTGCCTGGCAATATCTATTAAAATGGTGTGTGTGCGTGTGTGTGCCTGTGTGAATGTATGTGTTGACCTAACAAATCTATTCCTAGGAATCCATACCAGAGAAGTAAAAACATCCAAGGATATATGAATGTTGACATTTATTGCAGCAAAAATCTCAAGGTAAAGTTCTTGTTTTTATGGGGATGACTGACAAAATGATTGTGCATTTACACAATGGAATATTATACAGTATTAAAAAGAATGAACTGGAACTCTACTAGGAGACTCAGAGGAATTTCTATAGTACTCTTGAATGATAAGGACAAGATATAGAAAAATATAAAATCTGATTTATGTAGGAAAGCAATGAGGAAAAAATCATAAAATGTGTGAGTGTTTGTGTGTGTGTGTGGTTATATGATCAAGAGGAAAATAAGTAGGACTGCATAGGAATAGGAATTACCTGTAGGGCTGGGGCAAATGTTAGGGAACTGGAGGGCCAAGCAAAAAAATGGGGGAAACAAAACTGCTTTAAAATGGATAAAAAACAAAGTTTGTTTGCATTTGCATAGTTTGCATTTTGCTCTTCTGTAAAAATTATATACAGGTGACCAGGTAAAAAAACTGGCCAACATTTAAGAAAAGGCATGCAGATAAAATCTTAGATATGGCATGCATAATTAATGTTGACCCAAAGCTTTGAAAAGAAAGCAAAGGTATGAGGGAAAAGGAAAAAGGATCGGGAATGGAAGACTTGGAGGAAAGAGAAATCTGGAAGAGGGAGAGAAATAGGAGGCTTGAAGAACAAATGTCCCAGCAACAAAATATCAGCTTCACTTTGCAGTGCAAATGCTGGGCTTAGAAAGACTGTTTCTAAACATGCCGGCTTCTTCAACAAAGCCTTTCCTCTTATCTCAAGCAGAAATGATTGCTTTCTTCTTAAAACCACCTGTGGTCTAGTGTGTACCTGTAAATATCTCATTGTGTTGTAATTATTTCCATGTGCTTTCTCTCCTTTGATCTCCTTGTCATCTTTGTTATTAACATTTTTGTAAGCTTGATGTTTATGTCAGTGTCTTGCATAGAAGACATTATATGAATATTTATCAAAAAGAATTGTTTAAATTAAATGGTTAAGTTTAGAACCTAGGTTTTCTTTTCTCTGAGGCTACTTTGCTGCTCTGAAAAAAATTTATAAGTTACATAGTGGCGTTTCCATTTGAAGGGTCTGAAATACTTATTTGCAACATCCCAAAAGAGCAGGGGTGCTTTCCCAGGAAGTGAAGAATGGAAATATGCATGAAGGAGAAAAAAAGTGAAACTAGCTTCCATTTCTGTTTGTTAGTCTGTGTGGCTGTGAAGTTCCGTATGTAAATTAACACAGCAGTAGAATAACTAAACCATCCATTCTCCTAGTTAGGTGAGTGAGTCTGGGAGAAAGGCTAGAGTAGCCTCCTTGGATATGGCATTCACAAGCTCAGAAAAAATGAGTTTAGGAAATTGGGACTAAGGCAGTGTCTTCCACCCCTACGGTCCCAAGAAGTGATCTATACGGTGGACCACCTCCATTTTAAGAAAAAGAAAGACCTGGGCTCCAGAAAGCGAAAAGCTCCCTTTCTGCTCTTCCTCTTTTCACTTTACTTTCCTTCCTCACTCTTAGTCTAAATCATACTTCTGTGTTACACATCCTCTCCTTTTCGGAGTAAGAGCACATACCTAGTGTTATGCAAAAGCTTTTCCATCATCACCATTTTATTCTCCTCATTCCTTATTGAAACCACACGCTTCGGGGCTTACATTGCCTACGTGTGGTCTTAATTCATTCTAAAAATACTAAATCTATTCAACAGTTTTGAGCTATAGGAGCAGCGTGATAAAATGTGTGCTTTTCCATTTCAGGGATCTATGTGCATAAATATCTCTAAGCAATAAAATCTTATAGCTTCATACTTTTCAAATGGGAAGTTTCCTATGTGAAGTTGAAAGTCTAAGAAAAATGTTATGCTTTCATAATACAGTACTACTTACTTAATCATTTCAATCACATTATCCACATATTATTATGGTGTATGGATTTCTATCCTGCATATTTCTTTTCTCATGTGTGTGGTTTTGAAAACAGGAAGACATTTCCAATCCCAAAAATAAAATAATGATGAAGGTAGTCCTATCATGTAAGAACTATCTTGGAATAAACCATATGTAGAAAAACAGGATATATATATAATTTTGATTATATCTACCTATAGGGATTTTATATGTATAAATTTTATTTATATTATACATAAAGATATATATATCTTTATGTATAATATATAACTTATACATATAAAATCCATATATAGAGAGAGAGAGAAAGAGAGAGAGAAAAACAGAGAGAGAGAAAGAGAGTGTAAGGAACTGGCTCACACAATTACAGAAGTTGAGAAGTTCCAAGATCTGTAGTTCTCAAACTGGAGACCCAGGAGAGCTGGTGGCGTATTTCCATTCTGAGTCCAAGAGCCTAAGAACTATGACAGCCACTGGTGTAAGTTTTAGTTGAGGGCAGGAGAAGACTGATGTCCCAGCTCAAGTAGTCAGGCAGGCAAAGTTCCCTCTCACTAGTCTTTTTGTTCTATTTAGGTTTGCAGTGATTAGATGAGACCGATCCACATTAGGGAGGACAATCTGCTCTACTCAATCTACCAGTTCAAACGTCATCTCATCCAGAAACACTCTCATACACATACCCAGAATAATATTTGATCAAATGCCTGGACATCCTGTGGCCCAGTCAAGTTGACACATAAAATTAATCATCACACCATATGAAACCATGGCACACTCCTTTGAAAAATAGCCTTTGCAGACATGGCTAGAGCATTAAAGGTATTTGACTTTCCTTAAATAATACTCCTATAAGATATTAGAACTTTCAAATATGGGCTGGCAAGCCATTTTATGGTCCGATATATCCATGAACAATCAATTGTGTATTATAGGTACAATTTATTTCATCTATTGTTTGGATTGGAGCACAACATAAATCTTAATTTGGCACCATTTTGATATAGTTCCAGTTCCTATTATTAGTTAGATCAATTGCTCTTGTTTAGAAGTGTTTTATGCAACAATTCTCCAAAATAGTTTTTAATAAATTATCTGTCTGACAGGTTTTTTTCTCAAGATAATTAATTTTATATTTTCTCCCCATTATTAAATATTTTAAATATGCAAGTCTGCTGGCATTTAGTACTGTCTATCACAGCAGTGCCAAAAAAGCCTGCAGAATCTTGTTTTCAGAGATTTTGTTCACAAGCTTCCTTAATAGGGTATAATTTGCATAAAATAAACTTAAATTGATTACATATTTCTGATAAGATTTTCTATTTCACAAGACTGGAGTGGGGGAAGGCATGTGTGTGTCACCACCGGCTGGTTTTCCTCCCTCTGGTGAAATGGCTGTCTGCCACTCTCAGCCCAGAACAATGTACTGAAGTCATGAAACAATTTGTCAATGTTCCTTTTAACACTGTGGTTATGCATTCCATGATTACTAAACTTGTACATACTTGATTAGCAAGTGGCAACCAAATAGAGATAAACAAAAAGAAAAGACAAAAAAAGCAAAAAAGAAAAGGAAATCTTTTATAAATAACTCACCAAACCGTGAGCTTCACTGTAGTGGAACTAGAGGTGCACAAGATAAGAGTTTGGGAAATGTTTGTATGGCTTAGCCTTGGAAGTTATTCATTCAGCACCCAAGAGCCAGTTCAAAGTTAAAAAGCCCATAAAAGCTTAAATGTATTTCCCCTGCCTGCTCAGAAAATCATAAACCTTTTCTTCCTTCAATAATATTTATTCAACAAATATTTATTGAGTGTCTACTAGTAGCAATGCTAGACACTTGACTAGAGAAAAAATAAAACCTGTTTCGGCCCTTTGGAGGCTACAGTATAAGGGAGACACACATTAACTAAATAATCACACATTGAGGTAAGATTGTATACAGAGACAGACTGGAAAAAGAAAGAGCTACAGACTGACCCAAACCAATTTGCTAGTTTGCAATGATAAAGTTATTTATGGTAGGTAAAGGTGGGCTCCAAAAATTAATTTTGGTCAAGTCTGCATTCTCCCCACTTACCTCCTCACCACCAGGTGTCAGCTACAGTAACAGTAAGCCTCATATGGAATCCTGTCACACAAACGGTTGCCAGTAAACTGGCATCCAAAAAGAAACACAAATGAATTCATACAACCTTGTCTGTAAGGTTGATAAAGTCCCAACCTTTAATCCTTAAATGTGGGCAGTGCTTCTCAAACATCAGTGTGCAGAGAAATCACCGTCACCGGGGGATCTTGTTAAAGTGCAGTGGGCCTGAGGTGGGGCTGAAAGTCTGCATTTCCAGCCAGCTCTCAGGTATGGCTGACACTGCTATTCCCAAACCACATTTTGAGCAGCAAGGCTTTTAGATGCTGTATTAAAAGTCCACTTGATATTAATGTGACAACATTCCAGGAGCAGGATTCAGGTGTCAACACTCTCTGTAAGCATCTTGATTCAGAACCAGATGGACCCCTAAACTTGCCACCCTTCTGAAGAGTTTATGCTTCTGGACCTGCTCAATTCTTTACCCTATTTCTGCAGAGGCAGGAGAAGGTGTACGAGATTCCTAGCCAATCCACATTTTAAAAATACCACTCATTAAACCAATGAAAAATGAAATTTGCTGATCTTCAAACCCTCTGGTGAATTAGAGATACTTGAAGCCTTTGTGTACCTGCCTCTGGAGTGTAGATTTTTTTTTTTTTTTTTTTTTTGTGGTATGCGGGCCTCCCTCCGTTGTGGCGTCTCCCCCTGTGGGGCCCAGGCTCCGGACGCGCAGGCTCAGCGGCCACGGCTCACGGGCCCAGCCGCTCCGCGGCACGTGGGATCCTCCCAGACCGGGGCGCGAACCCAGTTCCCCTGCATCGGCAGGCGGACGCGCAACCACTGCGCCACCAGGGAAGCCCCTGAGGTTGTTTTTAATGCTTGAACAGAGGAGTAAACAGGACCACAAATGTATTAAAATGTAACCCAAAGTAGCCATGATTGACTGATACCATGTATACTGTGTCTTTCTTTTCCTGATTTAATAAAAGTACATTTACATCTAAAGAAGAGAAAGTTGGAATTTGGCCAAAGAACTGAGAGCACTATCACGGGGACACAGAGTCCTGCTTTATGTCAACAATCAGGGCAGCCCTGGAGTGTGTATTTTTTGTTAGAGCTTTTAAATGCTAACTGACCATACCCTGAGTGTGCGTTTTATATTAAGGTCCTTCAATTATGAATTAAACATACTCAGGATGGAAACCGAGACATACGAACACACTGTGTATGCTGAAGCATTTACAAGTAATTTATGGGCAACATAAATGGTCTATAACCTGGGTTCTAGGAATGCCTGGATTAAAGAAACAGGGCCCAGACTGGCAATGGCTTCCCTGGGCAAGAGCTGAAATAAATCTACAGGATGAGGAGGGATTGTCTTGGAATGAGAGCATTCCAGGCAAAAAGAACAGCATGTACTAAGCGCCCCTCCCATAATAAGAGAGAGGCAATGCCTTACAGCATACGGCCATCAGATGATTATAAAGGTCACAGTGATTCTCCAGGAGTGGACGAAGGAACACAGCCCTCTGTTCTGTTCTTCTTTCCTTTGGGACATAGAGTCTCAGTCCTAGAGTGTACTTGACAGCTGCAGAGTCACAGTTCCCTCTGTGATTAAGCCACACACTGACCTTCCTTGTCACTCAGTTTTGTCTTCTGCCTAACTGATTGTGTCCCAGTTAGCACCTGGGCAGACAATCGACAATCCTCTGGCCTTTAAAGAAACATCTGTGGCTTCTGGGAGAGAAATTCAGTGAGTCAGCTAAAAAAACCAAGCATGGTTCAAGGAAAAGCATCTGTTAGCAATACGAAACTTTGCTTTTGGTCCAAGGGATGTTTTCCTATCTCATTCGAACTCACATGATTCCAGCCTAAACCTGGTGACAGATGACAGTTATTTTGATGTATCCACAAAAACAGCACTATTAAGTGGAATAGCATAAACACAGGTTATAATGAATGCATTTTTCATTTGGGCAAATTTGTAGGATGTGAAATTTGTCCTTAAAGTGAGACATATTCGTATTCTTATACTTTTCCTAACTAACCTGACTGAATACAAAATGTGATTACACAGAATTACATAAACGTTTGTTCTTTATATCTGATGTCCCTCATAACTAACTCATTGGCAATATGCTATACTCTTTTTCTTGGACTCAGATTTTACTGAACTATGCCCCAGTCACCCAGTTTTATCTCCTGACAGCTCTTTCCCCCTCCACCACATCCTACTAAAGAAGGGTGAGTGATGCATGAGGAAAAGGCAGGGGCAGGCAACAGGACACAGATCAACTTCTGCGGAAGAGCCAAAGATTTTGTCTGTTCATAAAACTAATGAGCCTGTTTGGAGATGCAAATGCATCATCTTCAGAACTATTAGTTTAACCTCAAGAGGCAACACAACCCAGCAAGTATGTCTGATTTTACCTTAAAAGATATGTATATACACAAGTATATATAAACAAACTGAGAAATCATCTTTAACTTAATAAAGATAAATGTCCAGACCAAGATTATTGGAGCTAAAGATAGGAAGAGTTCTTACATGCCTTATCTCCACAAGTCTAGATTGTACTATGAGTTATAAAATACCTTACAGTAACTTCAGTGTTTTTAAAGATGTACTTACCTTTGACTGTGTGAGGATTTGTTGGTTTAGGTGATAAGCTCTTCAGTAATAAAGAGAATGTTGTACTGGCCAAACTGCTAACTCTGCTGCTTGGCTTTGGAGTCCACTTAACCAGAGTTGTGTTTAGTGAGGTAAAATGTGAGCTTTATTATCTGTCCCATCACCTCCTGTTTCAACTCTGTTATCTCCATGGCCTCCACCAGGCTTCTTCAGAACTGGTACAGGCTAGAAATAGAAATGGCTTCAAAAAATGTTTAGATAAACTCATGCATGGGCTGTGTAATTAATTATTAAGGGAGGTTGGCATGGTTTGTGTTACCTTCCTCACCTTTTTATGGTTGAGATCAGAGGCAGTAAACATGCTCTCCCGCCAAATTGCTGTCAGAGAAAAAAAGGATAACTGCATGCACTGACCTCATGAATGAACATTTTTACGACCTTTCTAAACCACCTTCTATTTTTAAGAAATGGAACAAACACATAATATCTTGTGTAGATTTGCCTAAGCAGTTCAGACTAAATCTGATAGGAGGAACGGTCTATTATAATTGAGCAAGGCAGGATACAATCTTGAAAGGCAGGGCTGCCAACATTGCCAAGTTGCAAATGTGGCTCTAGTCAAAATGTAACTGTGAAGGATTGAAGTAATTTGCCAGTTATGCAACTATTTTTACAGTCATAAACTTAAAAAAGTTATTGTGAAACTGTCTGATGGTGCAAGGGAGTTCATTGTCCCATTCTACTTTTGCTTTTGATATTTTCCATAATAAAAAATTTCAAGTAATTGTTAGTAATGTCATTATAGAATAAAAGGACTATAAAAGTGCATGTTTGGCCTTACCAGTTTGTAGCTAAACCTGATATTATTTAGTCATGTTTAACACTTGACTACTTAATGGGCCATGGGCCCAAAGAGATCTGAAATGTAGGCATCACAGTTTCCAGGGCAAGAGCAGGAGGTATAGAGCCGTTGCCCAGGCAGCTCAAAGTGGGTTACTGCCAAGGTCAGAGAAAATTTGAGAGGAAAGAGAAATCATCTGGGCCCCCAGTGTGGGCATCACTAAGTCCCTGCTGGGGCTCAGATTGGAGTTAGAGAGTCTGGTATCAAAAAAGAAATAGGAGAGAAGAAACTGAGAATAACCAGAGAAGTGAGGGATTATGTCAAAATAAGCAGAGACTACAAGGCTGATCTCAGGCTATCCCTCTAGGAGTAGAGCTTGGCGCATTATACTAAAGTCCCTCAACATCCGAGCCTGCATGGAATCAAGACCTACCTGTGAAACCCTACAGAGTCCTAAAGGAACTTGTTCCCTTTGGAATCACAGATTTGGAAAGACATTAAAAATTCTCACAGTCAGAACATCACCCAAGGATTTCACATTTCACGGAGAAGATGGAGTTAGTGAGCAAAGTACATTTTTGGAATGAATAAGTAAACGAATCCTAGTTCTTCTAAAAGCTCAGCACAAATGCAAGACATTAGATGCAAAGGGAGAGTTCCCATCTTTGGTTACTGTGCCCCCTCTGGTTCCCAAATTTAGTCTGTCCCTCCGGTGTAGGAAACAGAGTTTTATTTCAGATTTTGGCAGATCACACTGACAAGCGCTGAAAATGCCTGTTTCTGATCAATTCTGGAAGCTGCTTAGAATTTGGCTCTTTTATCTCATGTATGTCCCTCATTCAAGTATCCATTCAGCCTATGTTCACTGAGTGTTTTTTGGTTTTAGGCACAGTAATAGGTCCTGAGGATAAAATTTGGAATGAAATATAATTCTTATTCCCAAGTGCTTATGGATTTGTTCTAATGATGTCTTTTGGGCAGTTCCAACATTGTGAAAGCAGAGGATGCCTTTGCTAAAGGGTGCCTCTGTGGATTGCAGACCTTCTACTCTTTCTGTTACCTTCACTAGGTGACAAAAAGAAGGGAAGGTAGTCAGGAACAAGAAATACAAAACATTCTGCTTTACCTGAGCGCCCCTATCAGATTTTCTATTTTTTGTGGTTCAGGTTGCTGAGTAAATTTTCACGACTTAATCTGGCCAAGATCAGAGATAAAACAAATTCATCTCCATGGGATAGCACAATGATTTGCAGGTAGGAAAGGAGCCACACACATCTAAGGCCATCCGCATCATCCTATCACCAGATGTTCCAGAAAACTTACAATGCGACTGAAATTTCTGCCTTCCATTGGCTTAAATTTCTCTGAGTCATTCGTACACGTTCCCTTCTCAAGTGACTTCCATCTTTCATAACAAGAAACATGTTTGCAAGGTGCAGATGGAGGCAGAGACAGTTTTATCCAGAGGACTGAATGTATTCCTGGGGTAGTATTTATCCGGAATGGTTTTTCTACTTTCGCTGCCAATCATTTCCAGCTGTAACAGCAGCGGCAGTTGCCTGGTCTTCAGCAAATAGAGACACTGTTGTCACATCGTTAGATGTTAGATCTAAAAGGCTAAAACCATTCATTGGGATGAGTTTCCTCTTTAAGGCAATTTCATTGGATTCCCTTTCAAATAAGAACCAGAAATGGGAAATGATATCTACCCTAACTTGACAAAACCGCTCAAACATTTCACTTTCTAGGTCAGCAAGTTTTCTTGTGCCTTTCAATTTTTCCCTTTTTAGTAAGTAACCTCATTATCCTCCTTCCTTTAGCTTCCAGTAGATTCCTGGATTTGGGGGAAAGTGCATTCAGTTGATAATGAGAAATAACAAACATCTTTGCGCTGTTTGGATCTTACCTTTTAAGAAATAATAAAGGTAGGGTGTTTTCATTTCACAATCGCAGTAATTCATCACAGCTGGTGACCCTGGAGTTGTTTTTCCTTTTGATAATCATCTCTTTGTACTCACCTGGAGCACGGGGCTATGGTAATACTGCTAATAATGGCAACCATTTACTTATTTCATACTATAAGCCAGGCACTGTGTGAGGCACTTTACATACATCTCTTTTCTCAATCCTTGCAGCCTCCCTGGGTATTATTACAATGACTTGACACAGCAGGAAACTGAGGCACAGAGAAGTTAAGGAAATTACTCAAGGTCATATAGTTTCCTATTGCCTCCTCTATCTAAAGTTCACAGCCATCATAATCACTTCTCGGGCTTCCCTGGTGGTGCAGTGGTTGAGAGTCCGCCTGCCGATGCAGGGGAACCGGGATCGCCCCCCGGTCTGGGAGGATCCCACGTGCCGCGGAGCGGCTGGGCCCGTGAGCCATGGCCGCTGAGCCTGCGCGTCCGGAGCCTGTGCTCCGCAACGGGAGAGGCCACAACAGTGAGAGGCCCGCGTACCACAAAAAAAAAAAAAAAAAAAAAAAATCACTTCTCCCTTGAAATGTCCTCTTCTTCAATGTGTGTGCATCACATACTTTATTTATTTATTTTTTAACATCTTTATTGGAGTATAACTGCTTTTCAGTGTTGTGTTAGTTTCTGCTGTATAACAAAGTGAGTCAGCTATATGTATACATACATCCCCATATCTCCTCCCTCTTGCGTCTCCCTCCCACCCTCCCTGTCCCACCCCTCTAGGTGGTCACAGAGCACCGAGCTGATCTCCCTGTGCTACGCGGCTGCTTCCCACTAGCTATCTAGTTTACATTTGGTAGTATATATAAGTGCATCACATACTTTAAAACACATAACTCAGGAACAGCACGAATAAGGATAGAAACAAGGATATACCAAAAGAGCCAAAGGTTGGGCAAGCGGCCTAATTTCTGAATTTTCCTGCTTTCATTCAAAAATGCAAATAATCATATTTACCTTTTAGGAATTCTTAGTTTATAAAAATTTCCTATCACATATTAGAAACTCAAAAAATGTCAGG
Organism: Physeter macrocephalus; assembly: GCF_002837175.3. Lineage (NCBI taxonomy): Eukaryota > Metazoa > Chordata > Mammalia > Artiodactyla > Physeteridae > Physeter > Physeter macrocephalus. Next base: position 122,867,745 of record NC_041215.1, on the reverse strand, counting down.
TCCCTTTCCTTCTTATGATATAGTCTTTGTGCCCCCTTCCTTTCTTCTGTACCCCACGCAGTTAATCCCAGTGAAGGAGGAGTGGCCAAAGCTGCATCAGAGTATTCCATTCCTCTGAACTCAGTGACTGGTCAAAGGAAGAGCACATAACTCAAGCTGGACCAATGAGAATACTCCCCAGGCTTTTTCAGACTGAAGATGGCAGGGAGGACTCTGTCTTTCCTCCAGGAATCATGGGCTTATCAGGAGGTAAGTTCAGAGATGGCTCCTACCGTCATGGCCCCTCCACATGGAGGGAGTCAATAAGAGAGAAAGGCAGGAACAAGAGGTGGAAAGAGATCAAAAGCAACCCAAAAAGTTCAGACTGCTTTCTGGTCCCCGGACCTTGCCATCCCTAGGGCTGTATTCACCCACTTCCCTCTCACAGCTGGTGATTTTGTTAATCCTTTCACTTTTCAGTTTATCCTACTGTAAGTAAATAATTTTTATTTGAACTACTTTGCACTTTCCTTTCTTCTTCCGAAATGTGAGGTTTTTCCATCTAATTGTTCTGTTATTAAGTCCAGGGTATAACTGAAAATATACGACTCTGGGGATTTGCTGCAAAATAATATAAGGATGGGGTAGTGGATGAAGGTGTAGATGGCATGGAATTGGCCCTGGGTTAATGGTTTGGGGGGATGTGTGAGGGATACATGAGGGTTCATTATACTTTGTTTAGTTCTGTACATTCTACATAAGTTTAAGCTAGCAAACAAACAGCAACAACAACAACAAAAAATACAAACTGCTCTGTCTCATGTGCCAGAAAAGATGGATATGACATAAGACCAGTTCCTGACAGATGGAAAGGAAAGCCCTTCTGGTGTTTAGAGGAGGAGACTGAAAGACGGGAGAGCAAGGCAAGAGCTCATGTGAAGATAGCTTGGCTCCCGTTCTGGGTTGAAATCTGGAAGGAGTGGAGAATGTGAAGGAAAAAGAAGCTTTTCTAAGTCAGTAAGTTTTTTGGCACTTTTCAGTTTTTCCCTTGACATAAACCACCCTCAGTGGGCTCTGGAGCAGTGCAGTAATGGGGCTTTAGGAGGTATCTTCTTATTCATTCATTTGCTCATTCATTCATTCATTCCTTCAGGTGCTACCATCTGATTCAGGAAACAGAAAAGCCTTGCTAATGCAGTGTCTGACATATAGGTGGTGCCCAATAAATATTTGTTGAATTAATGAATAGATGGAGGAATATGCTATAAAGAAACACCTTTAATTATGGAACGCTTTTGACATTACATCAATATTCAATCTTCTACATTTAGAACCTGCCAGAGTCTCTGCTGCAAATTCTATTCTGAAGGCTGCAATAACTTGGCCAGGGAAACATTACCACTGAAATTTTGCATAGACATCACAGCTTGAAATTTGTTCTAAGTGACAGAGTTTGAAACCCCTAAATCAACTTTTCTGGCTTTGAGTGACAAGGATGTCACAAAGATGAAAAGTAATCTTTCAAAATATGGTTTTTTTGCTTGTTGAACTGAAAACCTTTTATTTTCTTCTGGGTAGAGAAGCTCTTTCAATATGATGAATTCATGATGTAGACTTAATTGCCTTAGTAATTTTAACAGTGGCTAATTTGTTAAGGGGTTGTAACAAGCATTTGTTATGTTTAATTGATGAGAATCTAAATTGACTATTATATATTTTCTTTTATTTGATGCGTAGACTGCCCTATGTTCATCAATGCCTTTATTTATGGCATTCATTCGAACCACAGCTATTTATTGAGTACAAGGTACTTTGTGCTGCAAAAAAGAATGAGAAGGCATGGCTTATACCTTCAAAGAATTAATAAGCTAATGGAGAGAAACGACATAATTTTTGACTCTTTTATAGACGGGTAGGTCGCTTTAAATATAAACAAGGAAATTGTCATAAATTATGTGCCACCGTCCGGCATGTACCATGCTGCTCTACTGCATTCTTCTCACCATGGCATCCTTGAAGGGCAATACACAATGGTAATTCTTCATTCCACTGTTTCTATCTGTCTTCAAACATGCGAAGGTAAACATAACTGGAGCTAAGGAAAATTGAGAAATCAGGAACGTTTGTGTAACCCAGGTGTCTCAGATAATGTCCAGCATTCAGAAAGCACTGTTCCCTTTACAAAAAATAAATAAATAAATAAACTCTCTTTTTAGAGCAGTTTTAAATTTACAGAAAAATTGCTAAGATTGTATGGTATGTTTGTATATTGAATGAATCAATATAGACCATTATTATTAGCCCACATCCATAGTTTATTCAGATTTCCTTAATTTTAGTACTGTTCCCTTTCATTCAGATAGTACGGATAATCTAAAATTGAGAGAAAATAGAAGGGGATAATATGGGGGAAAATGTAGGTTGAACTGGCTACTGTGTGGCTAGAATCCACAGACCAGGACTTTTTTATAGGTACAATTATGGGATCATTTTTTCCTTGGCTCCTGCACTTGCCTCCATTTTGAGAGAGTCAGTGGAGTCCTTTTCAAGCCTTAGCTTGAAATCATCAAAAGGACGCATTAAGGTGGGGGTGGGGGTGGGATGAACTGCAGATTGGGATTGCCATACATACCCTAATACGTATACAATAGATGACTAATATGAACCTGCTGTATAAAAAATAAAATAGAATAAAATTCAAAAAAAAAAAAAAAGGACTCATTAAGATGGTTTTCCTAAAACAGAGGAGCAATTTGTCCTCAAAGTTGAATTCAACTCTACTCTTCAAGAGAAATAGAAACACTACTTTTAAATGATTTCACGGATGCATCCTACATCTAGCCATCAAACTAAAACAAATACAGATTAGATTATATTTACCTTCATTATTCTGGGCCCCTCTTTGATATCTTTTCCCCACCATGTGCAGACTCAGAAATGCCCTCAGATATCCGGTATGGACAGTCCAGCATCCTAAAGCTCTCTCCTAGCCACAAGGATATAAGAAATGTACAAGGAAATGAGAATAACCTTCATGGAATACACCCTCCACACCAGGTGTCAACTCTGCTTTGACTGGCAAACTTCAGTTGGCCTTGTTAGAAGTCCTCTATTGGCTGGAGATTGCTTTGGCTGGAGATTGCTTCTTCTACCCATTGTGGTAGAACCATGCTGAGATGAGAAGTGGCCACCAGAGGACACTAGAATTGGTACCCGGGCAACCTGGCATGGAAATACCAATTCCAAACTCCTGCATCTGCCTTTGAGTGCTCTGTAAGTAACCCCATGTCCTTAGGTCTCTGGTTGGATATCTGTCTGCCCTTTGGATCCGTTTTCTTAATTGGGGGTCCATGCAACCTCAGTTGGGACCCTTGTTGCTAATCCTGACCCCCGAACCTAAATGTGGTCTCTAGTCTACCCAATTTCTTTTTTGCCTTGAGACACTTAGGAATATTTATGGTTTGCTGGATCATTTGTTCTTATTTTAGTTAGAATCTATTGATAACGTTACTCATTTTCTGACATCTCATTTCTATACCATACCATCTGAATTATGCCTAAATCTGAAAACAGACTTTCAGACCAGACTGCATTCTTTTGATACATGAGATTGTATTAAAAAAACAGGAGAGAAAATACCACTGTGGACTGCATTAAAAAGTTTAATGGAAGAGGCTGGTTTTGAGGTTGGCCTTTGAGGCAGGAAAAGGCAGGTCAAAGGCAAGGGAGCAAGGAGACCAAAGTCATAGGTAGTGTGTGATATGGCAGATATCCTACCTGAAGTAGAGGCTCTATGGAGGATGGTAGTGGAATAGAATTCAAAAAGTAAAGTGGGACCACTTGTCCAAGGGAAAATTGATACTAGGCCAAATAGGAATGAACCTCAGGCAGGTCTAAATCCTGTGTCTGCTGAGGGATGCCACACCTGAGAGACTGACTTAATTCAACCAGGCTCACAGAAAGCAACTGCTTAAAAATAGGCTGAGGTTGTTTTGTATCCTTGACTTGCAACTGAGAGGCAGGTAGAAGTATGGTCAGTTTCCAGAACAGCTAGATGATGGTAGAGAGTGGACAAGAGTGTATAAATATGCCTGTGAGAATGGCTAAGCTGAGCTAGGGCCAGGTGGAATCCTCACTCCATGCAGTGGTATCATTACTAGTAGCTCTATGGCCTCCTGGGGACCAGGAATTCAACATCAATGCTGGGGCATGTCAGTGTCATCTCCTGTTCTGTGTGACCTGTTCTCTATGTTTCCTTATCTTTTGGCTTTCAAGAAATTTTATGTCCACTGACATAGCTGAATAAGAAAACAGAATAATAACACAGGTTGACCACTTAGCCAATCCTATGCAAGGTGCCCCACTGCCATTATTTCATTTAATCCTCGCAATAACAAGGTAAGTATGGTGAGGAAACCAAGATGTAGAGAGAACAAGGTAACACATTTGAATCCAGTCCCACATGGCTCCAAAGCTCTCTCTCTCTTTCTATTATATGACACAGTTTCTTACCAGGAACTTACATGTACTCAGCATCATCATAAAAGTGACATTTTTAGAAGGTTAATCTGGTAGGTAGACTGGAGTGGACTGCAGTAATGAAAAGATCTGGTTAAGGTGTTATTTCAATAATATATGAACTGTTTGAAAATTTCTTTCCATAAGAAAAGTGTTTTTTATGAGCTGATTTTATAATTGACAAGCTGATTCTAAAATTCATATGGAAATAAAAAGGACCTAAAATAACCAAAATAATTTTGAGAAACAAAGTCAGAGGACTCACACTATCTGAATTAATTGGTATGAAACTATAGTAATTAAGACATTGGCATAAATACAGACTTATATATCAAAAGAGCAGAATAGAGTCAAGAAATGGTCAATTGATTTTCAGCAAAGATGTCAATATAATTCAATGAGCAAAGAGTAGTCTTTTCAACTAATGATGAACATTGCAATAATAATAATAATATTAATAATGTAAACCTTGACCCCCTCTCACACCATATACAAAAAAATTGCATGAAATGGATCATAGACCTAAATGTAAAAACAAAAAGCATAAAATTTCTAGAAAATACGTAGGGGAAAATCTTTGTGTCTTGGACTAGGCAACATTTCTTAGAATACAAGAAGTGTGAACTAAAAATAAAATTTATAAGTTCAACTTTATCAAAATTAAAGCATTTATTCTTCAAAAGACACTGTAAAGGAAATGAAAAGGCAAGCCATCGACTGGGAGGAAATGTTTGCAAAACACATATCTGATAAAGAACTGAATCCAGAATATATGTAAATTATAGAATACATAGAATTTTCACAACTTTAAAATAAGAAGGCAGACAACTTGATAAAAAGTGTGCAGAAATTTAAGCAGAAACTTTATCAAAGATGTATGAATGGCAAATAAGCATACGAAAAGACGCCCAATATCATTAGTCATTAAGGAAATGCAAAGGAAAACCACAGAGATACCAATACACACCCACTAGAATAGCTAAAAAGCTTGACAATGCCAAGCATATCAAGGGTGTGGAGCAACTCCTATATATTTACCCAAGAAAAACGAAAGCATATGTCCACACCGTTACTTGTACATGAAAATTCATAGTGGCTTTATTGGTAATAGCCAAAAATTGGAAAAAATATACTTCAACTAATGATAAAACAATGTGATGTGCCCCTCTATAAGGCTCAGAAGCATTATATTAAGTGAAAGACACCAGACATAAAAGATCATATACTGTGTAAATCCATTTATATGAAATTATAGAAAATGCAAAAATGTAGTGACAAAAAGCAGAATAGTTTCCAGGGTCAAGGATTAGGGGAGGAGATTGCTGGCAAAGGGGCAATTACATACATAATTATATACATTTTAAAAAGAGTATACTTTAAATAGGTAAATTTACTGTATATAAATAAAACCTCAATAAAGTTGATTAAAAATAGTTTTATACCTTATATAATTGCTAGATATTTTCTATAAATAATAAGAATTATGTAACACATCTTACATCCATGTTTGCTTTGGCTTCAAGGAAGCTTATAGCTAAATTTAGCATTCAATCATAGTAAGAATGAATGCCCTTTGGATTATAGGTATAGTTGACATTTTCTATTTAATTTTAGATAACCTAACTTTTGCATGTTTTCTATTATCAGACACTTAAGAGTCATCTTAGAAACAGGCAGCACATAAAATAAAACTTAAATCATACATAGAGTCATAAGGAGATAGGAGCCTATTTGAGATTAGCAGTTGAGAGGATATGACAAAATAATGTGCCTTTGACAGAAACAAAAACCCCAAAACCCCTGACTGGGCTTGTTACTGATTCCATTTGCCTCTCTCTGCTGTCAGACAGGTCTAAGGTAAAGCAAGCCACCATTATGAGGAGATACAGAAGAGCAGACGACTCAAGAACTGATTGCCAACAGAAACTTTGCTATAAAGGAAAACTGCTTACCTGCGTATAATCTTGAAATCATAGCTTAAGAAAGACCATCTTAACAAAAATGCTTTTTTGAGGTTAGGCATTTTAAATGTGCTAAGATGTATTTCTACAGGGTTGAGTGATATCATCCTTTCACTATGCAAAGATGTAGCTCACTCATTCAGAAAGATGCTCCAGAAGAATGTTGCTTACAAGGCTTTGTCCACTCTGGGAACTGGAATCTTCTCTGTGGCCATCAAGGAGGATTTACCCAACTAAGGTCCCTATATACATCGACACCTGGAAGGTCCTTGCTTTGGGAACCAAGATAATAAAGGATTTATTGACCTGAATCTACATAAAGGAAGGAGAAAACAATATACAGCAATGAGTAAAAGAACTTATGGTAAGAATTATGAAGGAGGTGGGCACTTGGTAGCTGGACTTCTGCCCGAATCCTGTCCACTGGCTTGGAAAGGAGGAGGATTGGAGGTGGTTGCTCAGAGAATCATCACCTCTGCTTACTGGAGAGTTGATAGGGGCCTTCCTCTTTCTCTCCCTTTATTTGGATAAAGATATGAGTATTTCTGGTTTCTTACAAAGTCAGCTGCAGTAAAGAAGAGCTGTCACAGGCTTAGGGGAGCAGAGGCCTGTGGCTGACAGGGTCTTGGTGTTCCGGCCTGGTGTCAGGCCTGAGCCTCTGAGGTGGGAGAGCCGAGTTCAGGACATTGGACCACCAGAGACCTCCCAGCTCCACGTAATATCAATCGGTGAGACCTCTCCCAGAGATCTCCATCTCAACGCTAAGACCCTGCTCCACACAATGACCAGCAAGTTCCAGTGCTGGACACCCCATGCCAAACAACTAGCAAGACAGGAACACAATCCCACCTGTTAACAGAGAGGCTGCCTAAAATCATAATAAGTTCACAGACATCCCAACACACCACCGGACGTGGTCCTGCCCACCAGAAAGACAAGATCCAGCCTCATCCACCAGAACACAGACACCAGTCCCCTCCACCAGGAAGCCTACACAACCCACTGAACCAACCTTACCCACTGGGGGCAGACACCAAAAACAACAGGAACTATGAACCTGCAGACCCTGAAAAGGAAACCCCAAACACAGTAAGTTAAGCAAAATGAGAAGACAGAGAAACACACAGCAGATGAAGGAGCAAAATAAAGACCAAACAAACAATGATGAGCAACACAATAAATGAAATTAATAATTCTCTAGAAGGAACAAATAGCACAATAACTGAGGTAGAAGAATGGATAAGTGACCTGGAAGATAAAATAGGGGAAATAACTACCACAGAGCAG
>NC_041215.1:122858267-122859736 GCF_002837175.3 Physeter macrocephalus | reverse complement strand
AAATGCACCAACATTCGAATTATAGGGGTCCCAGAAGAAGAAGAGAAAAAGAAAGGGACTGAGAAAAGATTTGAAGAGATTATAGTTGAAAACTTCCCTGATATGGGAAAGGAAATAGTCAATCAAGTCCAGGAAGTGCAGAGGGTCCCATACAGGATAACTCCAAGGAGAAACATGCCAAGACACATATTAATCAAACTATCAAAAATTAAATACAAAGAAGCAGCAAGGGAAAAGCAACAAATAATATACAAGGGAATACACATAAGGTTAACAGCTGATCTTTCAGCAGAAACTCTGCAAACCAGAAGGGAGTGGCAGGATATATTTAAAGTGATGAAAGGGAAAAACCTACAACCAAGATTACTCTACCCAGCAAGGATCTCATTCAGATTTGACAGAGAAATTAAAACCTTTACAGACAAACAAAAGCTAAGAGAACTCAGCACCACCAAACCAGCTTTCCAACAAATGCTAAAGGAACTTCTCTAGGCAGGAAACACAGGAGAAGGAAAAGACCTACAATTACAAACACAAAACAATTAAGAAAATGGTAATAGGAACATACATATAGATATGTATATATTTAAGTTAAATGGATTAAATGCTCCAACCAAAAGACATAGACTGGCTGAACAGATACAAAAACAAGGCCCGTATATATGCTGTCTACAAGAGACCCACTTCACACCTAGGGACACATACAGACTGAAAGTGAGGGGATGGAAAAAGATATTCCATGCAAATGGAAATCAAAAGAAAGCAGGAGTAGCAATTCTTATATCAGACAAAATAAACTTTAAAATAAAGACTATTACAAAAGACAAAGAAGGACACTACATAATGATCAAGGGATCAATCCAAGAATATATAATAATTGAAAATATTTATGCACCCAACATGGGAGCATCTCAATACATAAGGCAAATGCTAACAGCCATAAAAGGGGAAATCAACAGTAAGACAATAATAGTAGGGGACTTTAACATTCCATTTCACCAATGGACATATCATCCAAAATGAAAATAAATAAGGAATCACAAGCTTTAAATGACACATTAAACAAGATGGACTTAATTGATATTTACAGGACATTCCAACCAAAAACAACAGAATACGCTTTCTTCTCAAGTGCTCATGGAACATTCTCCAGGATAGATCATATCTTGGGTCACATTTCAAGCTTTGGTAAATTTAAGAAAATTGAAATTGTATCAAGTACCTTTTCCAACCACAACACTGTAAGAGTAGATATCAATTACAGGAAAAAAACTGTAAAAAATACAAACACACGGAGGCTAAACAATACACTACTAAATAACAAAGCGATCACTGAAGAAGTCAAAGAGGAAATAGAAAAATATGGAGAAACAAATGAAAATGAAAATACGATGACCCAAAACCTATGGGATGCAGCAAAAGCAGTTCTCTTGAATTTTTTAGCAATCCAATCTCACTTCCAGAAACAA
>NC_041215.1:122855080-122858257 GCF_002837175.3 Physeter macrocephalus | reverse complement strand
TGATAGCAAAGATCAATACAACTAAAAGCTGGTTCTTTGAGAAGATAAACAAAATTGATAAATCATTAGCCAGACTCATCAAGAAAAAACAGGAGAAGACGTCAATCAGTAGAATTAGAAATGAAAAAGGAGAAAACAACTGACACTGCAGATATACGAAGGATCATGAGAGATTACTACAAGCAACTATATGCCAATAAAATGGAAAACCTGGAAGAAATGGAAAAATTCTTAGGAAAGCACAACCTTCCGAGACTGAACCAGGAAGAAATGGAAAATATAAACAGACCAATCACAAGCACTGAAATTGAAACTGTGATTAAAAATCTTCCAACAAACAAAAGCCCAGGACCAGATGGCTTCACAGGTGAATTCTACCAAACATTTAGAGAAGAGCTAACACCCATCCTTCTCAAACTCTTCCAAAATACAGCAGTGGGAGGAACACTCCCAAACTCATTCTATGAGGCCAACATCACCCTGAAGCCAAAAGCAGACAAAGATGTCACAAAGAAAGAAAGCAACAGGTCAATATCGCTGATGAACATAGATGCAAAAACCTTCAACAAAATACTAGCAAACAGAATCCAACAGCACATTAAAAGGATCATACAGAAACGACCACACCATTGTAAAGCGATTATACTCCAATAAAAATGTTAAAAAAAAAAGGATCATACACCATGATCAAGTGAGGTTTATCCCAGGAATGCAAGGATTTTTCAATATATGCAAATCAATCAATGTGATACACCATATTAACAAATTGAAGGATAAAAACCATATGATAATCTGAATAGATGCAGAAAAAGCTTTCAGCAAAATTCAACACTGATTTATACTAAAAACTCTCCAGAAAGTAGACATAGAGGAAACGTACCTCTACATAATAAAGGCCATATATGACAAACCCACAGCCAACATCGTTCTCAATTTTGAAAAACTGAAAACATTTCTTCTAAGATCAGGAACAAGACAAGGTTGCCTACTCTCACCACTATTATTCAACGTACTTTTGGAAGTTTTAGCCGCAGCAATCAGAGAAGAAAAAGAAATAAAAGGAATCCAAATCAGAAAAGAAGAAAAATAAAACTACCTGAGGAGGCAAAAGACCTGTATGCAGAAAACTATAAGACACTGATGAAAGAAATTAAAGATGATACCAACAGATGGAGAGATATACCATGTTCTTGGATGGGAACAATCAACATTATGAAAATGACTATACTGCCCAAAGCAATCTACAGATTCAATGCAATTCCTGTCAAACTACTAATGGCATTTTTCACAGAACTAGGACAAAACATTTCCCAATTTGTATGGAAACAAAAAAGACCCTGAATAGCCAAAGCAGTCTTGAGAAAGAAAAACGGAGCTGGAGGAATCGGGCTCCCTGACCTCAGACTATACTACAAAGCTACAGTAATCAAGACAGTATGGTACTGGCACAAAAACAGAAATATAGATCAATGGAACAGGATAGAAAGCCCAGAGATGAACCCATGCACCTATGGGCAACCAATCTATGACAAAAGAGACAAGGATACACAATGGAGAAAAGACAGTCTCTTTAATCAGTGGTGCTGGGAAAACTGGACAGCTACATGTAAAAGAATGAAATTAGAACACTCCCTAACACCACACACAAAAATAAACTCAAAATGGATTAAAGACCTAAATGTAAGGCCAGACCCTATAAAACTCTTAGAGGAAAACATAGGCAGAACACTCTATGACATACATCACAGCAAGATCCTTTTTGGCCCACCTCCTAGAGAAATGGAAAAAAAAACCCAAAAATAAATAAATGGGACCTAATGAAATTTAAAAGCTTTTGCACAGCACGGGAAACCATAAACAAGATGAAAAGACAACCCTCAGAATGGGAGAGAATATTTGCAAACAAAGGAACTGACAAAGGATTAATCTCCAAAATATACAAGCAGCTCATGCAGCTCAATATCAAAAAAACAAACAACCCAATCCAAAAATAGGCAAAGACCTAAATAGACACTTATCCAAAGAAGATATACAGATTGCCAACAAACACATGAAAGGATGCTCAGCTTCACTAATCATTAGAGAAATGCAAATCAAAACTACAATGAGGTATCACTTCACATCAGTCAGAATGGCCATCATCAAAAAATCTACAAACAATAAATGCTGGAGAGGGTGTGGAGAAAAGGGAACCCTCTTACCCTGCTGGTGAGAATGTAAATTGATACAGCCACTGTGGAGAACAGTATGGAGGTTCCTAAAAAACTAAAAATAGAACTACCTTATGACCCAGCAGTCCCACTACTGGGCATATACCCTGAGAAAACCATAATTCAAAAAGAGTCATGTACCACAACGTTCATTGCAGCACTATTTACAATAGGCAGCCCATGGAAGCAACATAATTGTCCATCAACACATGAATGGATAAAGAAGATGTGGCATATATATATAGTATGGAGGTTCCTAAAAAACTAAAAATAGAACTACCTTATGACCCAGCAGTCCCACTACTGGGCATATACCCTGAGAAAACCATAATTCAAAAAGAGTCATGTACCACAACGTTCATTGCAGCACTATTTACAATAGGCAGCCCATGGAAGCAACATAATTGTCCATCAACACATGAATGAATAAAGAAGATGTGGCATATATATATATACAGTGGAATATTACTCACCCATAAGAAGAAACGAAATTGAGTTATTTGTAGTGAGGTGGATAGACCTAGATTCTGTCATACAGAGTGAGGTAAGTCAGAAATAGAAATACAAATACCTTATGCTAACACATATATATGGAATCTAAAAAATAAAATACGGTTCTGACAAACCTTGGGGCAGGACAGAAATAAAGACGCAGATGTAGAGAATGGACTTGAGGACACGGGGAGGGGGAAGGGTAAGCTGGGACGAAGTGAGAGAGTGGCATGGACATATATACACTACCAAATGTAAAATAGATAGCTAATGTGAAGCAGGGAAGCAGCCGCGTAGCCCAGGGAGATCAGCTGGGTGCTTTGTGAGCACCTAGAGGGGTGGGATAGGGAGGGTGGGAGGGAGACGCAAGAAGGAAGAGATATGGGGATGTATGTACATGTATAGCTGATTCACTTTGTTATAAAGCAGAAACTAACACACCATTGTAAAGCAATTACACTCCAATAAAGATGTT
>NC_041215.1:122819580-122855031 GCF_002837175.3 Physeter macrocephalus | reverse complement strand
AGCAGAAACTAACACACCATTGTAAAGCAATTATACTCCAATAAAGTTGGTAAAAAAAAGAATTATGAAGGATATAAAAGAAGCTCTGAAATCAATTCCTAGGTCCTTCTCATGGTAGAATGGATGATTATTTTAGCCAGTGTACTATGGTCTTGAACAAAGTCCTCTCCTCCCAGGTTCCAAAGTTTTCATGTTTACCTGTCTCATCCCTGTCTGATGTGGTCTTGGATGGTAATATCTTATAATTAGAAATCTGTTACACTTTTCAGATTATTCTCTCTGTTTACCTAATTGTGCAAAGCTTAAATAAAGACTTTATTATATGCCTTTGGTTTGCTTTGGCTGATATGCTTGCAAAAAAGTGGGTTGCCTCTTTCTTGGGTTAGTTGGTTGCTACATTGTTCTATTCTGACGACTTCTCTTCTGACACTTGGCCTGCCATTCTGTTGTAATAGGAAGGCTTATTGTCTCTTCCTGGGCTGGGGAGGATGTCAGTTTTTGATTGAAGTCTGTCTCACATGTCAATTTTTGCTATTAGTCATTGCCATGACACATGCATGACTCACCCTTATATCCGAGCAGCAGTAGCTCAGGGGACCTCCCATTTAACTACTGCATTCCCAGGGACCTAGAGGCAACTCCAGAAGAGTCCTCAGCAAGATGGTGGCAATTCTGCTTAGCTCCTCAAGGCATAAACCAAAAAGGGTTAGAAAGCCAAAAGGTAACCCTGGAGAGCAGACAACTCCAGCACTACCTTCTGTTAAGGTCTAAGACCATTCTTAGAGAGGTTACTGACCTGGACAGGGAAGACATACATCTTCATCTTTTAAGCAAATCTATCACTATAGGGAGGAGACTTTGCCATTTTTTGTTACACCTACATCAAGCATTGCTCCAAGGCAGTAGTTCTTAAATTTTAGTATGCATCAGAATCATCTGGGTAGCTTGCTAAAATGCAGATTCTTCTGTAAAACCCTTATAAATTCAGATTCAGTAGGTTTTGAGTGAAGCCCAGGAATCTGAATTATCACAGTGTCCCTCTAGGAAATTGTAATGCATATGGTCCTTTGACCAAATACTGAGAAACACTGACAACTCTAAGAGAAGAAGTGAGTCTAATACATTCAATGAACTTGAGAATCCTGAAAGATCACAGGTCAAATCCTAGGAAGTTCTTGTGCATGAACTTATTGGAATGGGGTAACATCCATATCCAAGGCGTTGATTAAAAAAATACAGATTACTACCTCCATCCAGACCTACCAGGAGTAGGACCCAAGAGTCTGCACTGGTACAAACATTCCCAGTGATTCTTAGGCACGTTGAAGTTTGAAGACTGCAGAAGGAGAGATCTTGTATTCAGCCAATTTCCCACTCGTTAACCAAGAGTATACAATGAAAGCAGGCTGATTAGTACAGAACCATGGTATGGGAGCTTCTAGCAAAATTTGGTAGCAAGCAGCAATGGCTTAATTGACATTCAAATCTCATCTCTATTTCTAAAATTCAATTCCACTGCCATGGCAAAGAATTACCTTTGCATAATGAAAGGGACCAAGGAGACAAACTTGAGTTTGTGATTTGGCTTTTCTTTTTTTCCTTCACTGTTTTGAGCAGAGTAAATAACGTCCAATGTAGTAACCTCAACAGTTGTTCTTTCAATAATAGCCCAGAGCCACGAATGCACTTTCTTTTTCCACTTTGATATCTTAATGGAATGAATGTGATATTATTTATCAACCGTGAGCTTGATGGAATATATCATATAAATCATCTCAAATGTTATTTGCCACCTGCCTGCCTGTTCTGAAATGCATGCCGGCTTAATTAATCTAATTAGTCAATGCACAGATCAGGAGCACATTTATAGCTTCTCTGCCATCATAAATAAACTAGTTTTGTTTTCATAGGCTAAATAATTCATTTTAAGGATGGATACTAGGAAGAATCCGAGAGAGCTGACCTCAATTACAGTACACAGGGAATAATGATGACAGGGTTTTCTTTTTGTTCTGATGCCCTCCATTAACCTTCTATTAAAATACTCCTTTGTTGGGGAGGCTGGGGGGAGGAGGTGGCATGCAGCAGAAATGTCATGCCCTCCCACCTGGAGAGGCATACCTGCCATTTGCTAAGAAAGAGCTTACCCATTTTAAACCCCATGATTGAAAGACACATGGGTTCTCAAGTACACGCATATGTGTTAGAGAGTTGAGAAGCACAGCTGTTGTAAATTCTGGAGCCCAGGGCTGTTGGCTGAGGACAAATCCAAAAGGAGAAAGGGGTCAGAGTAGCAGGTGAGAAATGAGGCTAAGCACAGTGAATGGGTTGAATGCTGTGAATCAGCAATCGTTCTTGTCACAGCCGTGGCTCTCTGGTGCAGCCGCGCTGGCTGTGCAGTCTCCAGCTCCAGGACCATACTCATCTGACGACCACGTGAATAGAGTCATGCAACATAGCGGCCCTGAAAGAGACGGTACACTGTAGTGTAATGGTTAAAGCCTCAAGTCCACAGCTAAGAGATCTGGACTTGCATCCCATCTTCCACTATTTATATACCATGTCCCCTTAGACAAGCCACCTAACCTCTCTGTGCCCTGTTGTTCCTTGGTATAATGTGGACACCTCACAGAATTGTTTTAAGAATTGAGATAATTTGAGTACTTAGCCCATGACCTGCTGCTAATATACTAGTGAGGCTCAAGGCAAGAATATGAATGAAGCCCTCCACCCCCGGCCCATTGCTTGTTGCCCCCTTCGCTACCCCTCCCCCAACCAACCAGCAAACAGTTTCCCCTTGGCTGCCCCTCAGCCTCAGGAGAAGGAACCCAGGGAAGAAGCCCATGCTGGACTAGGATGTGTGTTTAGCCCATCTGGGCAGATAATTTCTGGGTCCTGGTACCCAGAGGATGAGCAAGAAGGCATGAGTGTGGTGGTGTAGAGGTTGGGGGTTGGTGCAGGCTCTGATAGGGCATGTCCACTTGCCGCATAGATGTTTTACCCCATGGGGATGCCCAGGTCTAAGGGCAGTACCGTCAGCACACAGTATGTGGTATTCAATATAAGTGCTCAATAAATATCAGCAATTATTATTCTTATTATCATTGCTGAATTTCAGAATTCATTAATTTAGAAGCCACCATTTGGCTATAATTCAATATGTATTGTGGGGGGATTTTTGTGAAAAACAGAAATCCAAAACCATTCCCTCAAGAAGTTTGTATTCTATTTAAAAAGATTAAGATGTTAATAACATATTCATATATAATATATAATATTTCCTGATTTATTCTACTAAGAGAGGGAAATTCACTGTTAATGTTTCTGCTTAACAACCTTTGATATCTTATCACTGGTTACAGAAAATATCCAAGATTTTCAGTCTGTTATGCAGGACTCACCTCATTGGTTACCGCTACCTTATAAGCAAAATGTTCAATATTGTCAGCAAGCTTCCTTTCCTCAAGGTCAGTCCCCTCGATTATCATGCGGATATTCCAACTATTGCTCATGTGTGCTCCTGGCCTCTCTACTTCTAGACAAATCCCATACCTTTGATTTCCTGGATATGTCTTGGGCTCCACTCCGGATTACAGGGCTCCAAGGGCAGGAACATGACTCATACCTCTTCGCGTTCCCCAAGAGAACATAACATAGAGCCTGGCACAAAATGAGCTTTCAGTAAATACTCACTGACTGTGAAAAGCTGAAGGAGAAGCTTCACACAACAGGCGATGGTGAAATGGGAACTTGAAAGACGAGGTGATTTGGGGCCTTCAGGCAGAGGGCTTAGCACATCCAAGGCAGGGAAGTACGGAACAGCATGAGTGAAAAATGCACGAGACACGGAGCGTGATCATGCGAAGGGGATAGGCCCACCTGGAGGACAGGTGCCAGCCTACAAAGCACCTGGATGTTTTTTTGGGGGAGTTGGTTCTCAGAGTACTGGGTTCATTGATAGACAAAAACTTGAAAATTTGCTCCAGTGACTGTCTTTACACTCTGTGCCCTTTACCTTGACACATGGGCCTTATTTAATAAGTAATGTCATGTTCTTCTGGGCTAATACTTCAGCTCCTAACCTGTGTTTAGTATTTTTAACTACTGCTCTCCCGCCATCTTCTTGGGTGGTATGCCAACGTGAATTTGTATTTTCACAGCACTTCTGGATGGGAGGTTGAGTCATAACAAGTGCTCCTTGGTAATAAGGGTGATGGGGGCTGCAGGCCTCCAATACAGAAGGATTTGTCTCAAAACCCACCCCTACTGAACTGGCTCATTTTAGAAGCTCGGACCTGTTGGGAAAAAAAAAAAAAAAAAAAGAAAATAGTTCTCTCAAAGCAATAGGACTGCAAATCACAAAGCGTGAACTTTAACGTGTGCAAGCTAAAGGGGACAACGACGACACAAAAACTTGCCCATCAACAACACCTGGAATGGTGTTGACCATGGTATATGAATCTCGATTACAAATGCATGACATAACTTTACAGAAGAGGGTGGGAGGTAAAGCTGTTGACTCAACTCTAGAAAACAGTGTTTTGACCAGGAACTCTGACGCTAACACTGGTTCCTAGCTGGTAAATTTGTTTCTTCTGGTGATACGGGTTAACGATTCTGAAAATGCTTTACATGTGTACTGAGAATGAACACACATACATAAATGGATGATGGACGGTAAGAGCCAGGCTTTTCACCGTTGAGAGGGAAGTTACAGATGAGCAAGAAGGGAGGGTCAGAAGGAACCACGTGGTACTGGGTTAGGGTCTGGGGCATCAGCATGAACTCATGTTTAAATTAATATATATGCAAATGAATGGATACAGGAAGCGTTAAGAGCTATGAGAGCCTATGTGTCTTGGTATACACACATGTATAGTTCTGTTAGCTGAAAAGGTCTGGGAGCAACAATAACACAATAGCAATGAGCACATACAGCACCCAGATCTTGGTTTCAAAATTCTATTCTTTAATAAATGGAACCAAAGTTTCATGGCGAAATGGCTGATTCTAGGACTGTGGCAGGGAAAATATAAGATGAGCCTGGAGTACCTTGTAGTACCAGAAAGTAATGAAGTACTCAAAAAATTAAAGGATGGGGCCAAATCAAAGTCACATGAGAGCCAAATGAAAGAGCTCCCAATGGCCAAAGCTGGAATTTGAGCAGGAAAATAAATAACATAGCATGAGATTATAACCCAAAGTACAAAATAAATATACATGAGTCTAGAATGATATAAATAAATAATTGAATATATAAATAACTGAGTGAGAGAAGATGAATCTTCCTTACAGAAGAATTCAAAATAATATGCATAGATATTCTTTACTCTAGGAGATATAACTTAGTCACTTCCCCTTCTCCCCTCACTTCGAGCTGGATTTAGAGACTAGCTTCCAAAGAATAGATATGGAAATATGAGTACCGTCACAGCTCAGAGGAGATTAAGGAGACAAGACCAATAAATGCAAAGGAATATCCTGGATAGGAGCTTGGAACAGAAAAAGGACATTAGTGGAAAATCCGAATACATCTGGAGTTTAGTTAATAGTTATAAACCAGTGTTGTTTCTTTTGACAAATGTACCATGGTCATGAATGATAAACTGGCTGAAGAATATACAGGAACTCTGTACTATCTTTGCCAGTTTTCTGCAAAGATATAATTTTTCAAAAATAAAAAGTTTATTTAAAAAAAGGGGGGATTATATAAGTAGTATTATCTGGTGCAGCTCACCTATATTGTCACATTTCCTCTATTTCCCAAGCAGATGGCGACCTACCTAAAGAATGATTTTAGAACGCTGAATTAAATTATAAGGCAGGTCCAGTTTGGACCAATCTTTCTCACGTCTGTCCCAAACCAGGCCTTTAGGTTATAGATGAGAACAGATTGCCTGAGAGTTTGACATTCAGTCTGATATTGCATATGGTAGACTGGGCTAAAACTCTTTCAGCTGGGGTTTCCCTGGTGGCGCAGTGGTTGAGAGTCCGCCTGCCGATGCAGGGGACACGGGTTCGTGCCCCGGTCCGGGAAGATCCCACATGCCGCAGAGCGGCTGGGCCCGTGAGCCATGGCCGCTGAGCCTGCGCGTCCGGAGCCTGTGCTCCGCAACGGGAGAGGCCACAACAGTGAGAGGCCCGCGTGCCGCAAAAAAACAAACAAACAAAAAAAAACCTCTTTCAGCTGATTGCCTTCTAGCATTCACTGCAGCTGCCACACTTAGATAGTCTGGTGGAAGTTATTCAGTTTTCTTTCAGTACGGGAATCATCGTTACCTACAGTACAGGAAAAAGACCTCTGAGTTCTAGAGACTTTTTTGAGTTTCTTATAGTGGAACTGTCCCATAAACGTGATTCCAGCTAGCTGGTAGCCATTTATGTTTCTTATAACTAATTCCCAAATAAATAAAAACAATGAACACTTTGTAAAATGTTTAAATATGATTCTTGACCTTTGTAAGGTTAAATGACATTAAGTGGCTGCTGAATTTTGTACTCAGACACAGTGGCATCTTACCTCTTGATGGACATCATCTAGTTTTCAGGCAAGGCAGTTTCTAGAAATCTGATCTTGACAAAAGGACAACTCCATTGAATGTCTAGACTTCTCCCTCCGAAGTCCTGAAGTAGCTCTGCATCTGCAAGGTCCATGGGTCCCTGTGCCTCTTCTGATGCACAAAACATGGGCAGTAAATTAGAACATTTCAAACAGTAATTAATCTGGGACTTGGATATTTCGTTCCAATTGGCATCTTTCATTTGACTCCCAGTCAACACAATGACATATTTATATTTTGTGTTAAGCAAAGAGTAAACTCTGGGGGGTACAAGTGAGAAACAACTTTCCTCCAGCCCAGTACGCAGATTTACAACAGAGCTGTCTGCCAAACTAAGGTTTAGGCAGGGACAAACTGTTTAATTGGCACATTGGAGTCACAGGATCCATTTATCGTGAATCGCTTCGGAGACAACAGGAGTCCTCTGGTTACGTTCCAAGGATCCTGGCTGTATTTAAACATTTTCCTTGTAGAGTAACAGTGATAATTTTGTATGCTATGTTTATTTTCAGTTTAGCCTGTTTCTTACTTTCAATTATTTATAAAGACCCTCATGGAATCCTGAAACAAGCCTTTCCCCTGCCCCCACTGTTGCTATTGTCTTTTCGATTTCATCCTCTGAATTTCTTCCGGTGATAATAATCACAGAGGGGCTCCTCTTGTTGCCTTGTTTGTGCAGCAATCCCGGCCGTGAGGCCAAGAGAGAAGGTTAAATTCAAAAACTGATTCATAGCAGTTGGCACCTGGCCACTTGCCCTGGTGGCCCGGAGCACAAGATGGAGTCCCTGCATTCTTTGGTGGTACTTTGATGCAGCAGGAGTTAGGAAAGCAATGCTCCTCTTGTGGGTCCCTGTCAATATCTCTCATGGTGAGTCCCTCTGGCAGCTTCACCTCCTTCCAGATGATTCTAGCAAACAATCGAGATATCAAACCGGTACAGATTTTTTCCTTGACTGCTTCACTAGAATGATTGGTGCAACATCCTGACCTTGGGGTAAAATACATATTCTTTTATTCATCTGATTCTTTACTCCTCATTCACTTCATCGAGATGCAGTTTTTGTACTTTACCCATCACAGAGCAAAGCCACGCGTCTCAAATGAGAGAGGGTCATGTTTCAGTCAGGGCTCCATGGTATTCTGCATTGCTTTGGGCAAGTGACTTAAGCTTGGGGAATCTGTTTTCTCCTCTGTAAAATGGTCATTCTACCATGTATAAGGCTGCAAAGATTAAATAAATGATTTACTTTTAGCAACCAATCCAATGCCAAGCCTTTGTGCCAGGTGCTGAGGACACAAAATTATCACCAGCCTCTTTCAAAGCTGGTAGAATAGAATGTGCAAGTGTCTCAGACAAAAGTCTTTCCCCATCTTTTATAGAATTAAAATACAATTTGAGAAGATGCAAAAGATGCAGAAGCCAATGAGGGTCTCCTGTTACTATCCTTGCAGGGGAGAAATAAAGCATGGTGATGTGAAAATAATTTATTTTGATCACGTAAGTGAAACAAAAAAATTAGATTGGTTTAAAAAAGAGAAGCCAGAGTGATGTTGCTCACGTTGGAACAATAAAAGGAAATCTTTAGTTTGTTAACATATTATTTTTCTTATTGTGTAATCTGAACATTCGGGCTCAAGTACTGAGTAGCTGTGGAATCTTAGACAAATCCCTGGCTCCCTCTCTGGGCCACCATTTCCTCATTATGAAATGTCATGGCTGAAATAGGGCACCTCTTAGGTCTTCTCTAGTGTTAACACTCTAGAGTTTTGTTATTTCAATGCTCCTAATCAATGGAAGCTGTAAGAACAATAACAACATAACATAACTCAACAACAAACATGGCACCTAAATACTTCCTTACCTACTCGTGTTTCCCCCTCTTCAGGTCAAATCCTGAACTACCACTATGAGGACGTGAACCTCAAAATCAAGCATGTAAGATAAAATGCCATCAAAGTTTTGGGATAAACAGCCTCACACCGGCTAAAATTACAAGCTGTAGCAGAAATGAGATTTGGGAAAACGCTTTGATTTTGTGTGCGTCGTAAGTTTAGGTAAAGTGTGCACATTTATCAAAGCCTTCGGAACTTTATTTTCCTCTTCTGTGTAATTAGTAATTAGAGTTCCTAAGATTGTTTTTATGTCAAGTAGCAATGACAAGAAGTAGGACCAAGTTGCCAAAGATCACTTCAGAAGGGAAGGGGGATTAAATGACTAGTCAAAACGTCAGAAAGTTGAAATAAAAAAATGAACAGTTTTCCTTCTGTCTTTCCATTTTTTCCTTCCTCTCTCTTTCCCTCTCTTCCTTTATTCTCTCTCCTATTCTCCTTTCCACCTTCCCTCACTTCCTCTTCTTTGCTGCACAGTATAAAATACTCTCACTTTGCTTATCTACCTGGCTCTGAGGGCTGACTTCAGTGCTTACTAGTTTTGTCAACTTAGGCAAGTCAGTTCCCTCTCCCAGTCTCTTTCATTCATTGGTGAGATGGTGTGATCAATAAAAATATCTGCCATAAGGCTTCTATATGAGTAAGATGAGATAAAATATGGAGAGGTATTTTATAAACCACAAAATGCTTGCGTGCACTGATACCATCCTACCTATGCCTGTGCAGAGAGTCGTTGTCCTGCACTTTGCCCTTCTTTCCATCATCCATACCTAGAGACCCCTTTTCCTTCCTTGCTCTATGTACCCCATCATCAAACATACTCTCAGCTGGAAAACTATAGAAACCTGCCCTGTTTCCTATTCTGTGGTACTCATTTTGTTATGTAATAAGCATAAATGTTTTAGAAACCATGTAAGAGTGGGGAATGAGGTGTTGATGTTACCATATAAAACCATCCTGATGGTTTCCTGGGGGAAGAGGAAAGGTGATGATTTTCAATTCTGTTGGGTAACTTGCCTCTCTGGTATCAATGGTTCAAATCATCTTTAGAGGAGCAGTGTACACAGGATTGTTATTCTGTTCACCTGCATATGGTTTTATTGATAGTTAGTGGGCTAAATTACTCATAACTGACAGACCAATCATTTAGTCCACCACATTCTTGGGGGGAGGAGGGATAGGTGTTGGTGTTTATCTCTGCCCCTTATAGACTACAGTTGACAGAGAATTTTTGCGTCTTTCACCATCCCATTGCTGGGAGTTTTGCTCACGCTAAAAGACATCAGTTTAGCCCTTAATGATCCAAAGTAATGCTTCTTAAACCTTAATGTGTCTATATATGAATCATCTGGGGTTCTTATCAAAATGAAGATTCTGATTCAGCAGGTTTGGGGTGGAGACCAAAATTCTGCATTTCTCACAAGTTCTTAAGTTGTGCCCGTGACTCTGGTCTGCAGGTCACACCTTCAGCAGCAGGGTATAAGGGAGATGAGGAACAGGGATGAGGTAGCCCTAGAACAGTTTGTTTCTGGTTCAGCTGATAGCTGAGCAATTAATTGAGGACTGTGAGAGGATTTATGATATTTCCCAAATATCATGCCCAGGCAAGTATAGACTGAACTGGTGCCCCTCAGATCTCCAGTGGGAGTGCACAACGGACCTGCCTGTGAAGATGCACGCTCACCGTGTCCTACTGCCATGTTTCTAGTTACATGCCCAAAGACACCAAGTAACAAATCAAAGGTTGTTGTGTCTTCTTAAAATCACCATTGTTCAGTTCTTCTTGCCAACCACTCAGAAGGGGGTGAAAGATGCTGATCTTGCCCTCTAGCTCCAGATTCAACCAAACAGTCCTTGATCACAAAGGGGGAAAGTCTTTCTAGCTCCTACAGGGTCATAGTTGTTCTCCATTTTTGTTACATCAAGGAAAAGCTCTTTGTGGAAGGAAGTATCCACTGAGGAGAGACAAAGCACCGAGGTGGGTGATTTATGGAGGCTCATTAAGTCTTCCTGCCCTCCTCCCCAAAGTGACACCTCCACCCCACCAAATGGGCCAAGAATGCACATGTGAGTATGAGGGGTGGAGGTGTGACTTGATGGTTTATTTTTCTTTGTGCTTGTTATTTGGGAAGTGGGGAGAGGAAGGGAGGAAGGGCAGTGATGGAACCTGTGAGGCAGAATAAACGTCTGAGGGTTCTTGCTGAAGTTTATGGCAGCTTCTCTGGCCAGTGAAACACAGAGTCAGGGGCTGTATTTCATATTCTCAATCTTTATTTGAAGGAACATGACAGATAAGGCTTTTTCCCTCCTGCTAACCAAGAAATGAGGTTTCTTGTTCTCTCTTTATGTAATTTCCATCCTTTGTCAACCCTATATGTAAAGAATAGGTTTTGAAATAAACAAAAGTGTGAATCTTTCACTTACTAGCATGAGATCTTGGGTAAGATACCCAACTTTTCTAAGGCTGGTTTCCTCGTTTCTAATACAGGGGTAAAAATATATCCTGTTGGGTCCTCACTTGAATTACATTAAATGAGGTAATGTAGGTAAATGGGCTAGTACATTGCACACTGTAGATACTTGATTGATTTTACTATCATTATTTTAAGTAATTTTATTTTTTAAATCAGAATGAATGTCTAAGGGCTAAGGGTTCTTCAGACCGCATGAGAATTTGCTTACCTTGTTCTTTGTATGTATGGGAGGCTCTGACGGCCGACCTGTTTATTTACGGGATGATGGGGTTCAGTACAAGTATGTCTGTGCTGTTCCCATAATCCTCTAACGTGTGTTCAGAATTAACCCAGAGTGTGACTCTTGCTTACTTTCAGACAGTATTTGTGTTTTGATTCTGTCTTAGTTGGACTTTACCTGGATTTTTACCAATTATACTAATGATAATGATGATGACAGTGATAATAATAATTATAGCAATTAGAGTAAAAACTAAGACTTGTATGATGCTCACTGCATTCCTGGCACTTTTCTAATCCCTATACATGTATTAATCCTTATGACAGCTTTGTGTGGTGTGTACAATTATCATCCTCATTCTGCAGATGAGGAAACTGGGTCACGGGTGTTATCAAAGGCACTTGGACTAGTCATGGGCTTTTGGATTACCCTTAGATCTACTCTGGTATTAATAAGCACAAACTTTACTTTTGTTTTAGTATATTACATAATGACTCTCTTTCCTTCTGGGACAGAGTCGCAACTTCCTCATCTGCTCTGTTTATGTATTCTTGTGACAGAAGAAAATATTCTTTGTTTTTCAAATTTGAAAATATAAAACCCAAGAGTAAATCCTGCCAGCACTCAGTCCTAAATATTTCCAGAATCCAAGCACTTCTGACGAATTCCAATGAATCTGCTTAATCATTAAATACACTATCATCTCCTGCCCGAAGGTTTGCAGTAGCTCCCCACTTTCATGCTTGCCTCCCTCAATCCATCCTCCACATAGCAGCCTGAATGAGACCAGTGTACACCAGATGTTAACATTCCCCTGCTAAAAACCCTCAATGCCTATACATTACATTTAAAATACAAATTCCAGAGCATGTCCAAAAAGCCCCTGCCTACCTCTCCACCTCATTTTTGTTGTCCCTCTCTGTGTCAGGTTCTCCAGCGAAATGGAACCAATAGGATGTGTGTACATATAGAAAGAGATTTAGTATACGGAATTGGCTCATACAATTATGGAGGCTGACAAGGCTAAAATATGGAGGGAGGGTCATCAGGCTGGAGACCCAGGAAAACTGATGTTCCAATTCGAGTCCGAAGGCCATCTGCTGTAGACCCAAAAAGAGCCGATATTGCAGATAAAGGCAGTCTGCTGGAGAATTCTCTCTTGCTCAGAGGATACCAGGCTTTTGTTCTATTCAGGTCTTCAATTGATTAGATGCAGCCCACCCACATTGTGGAGGACAATGGGCTTTACTCACAGTCCATAGATTTAAACCTTGATCTCACCCCAGAGCACCCTCACAGAAACACCCAGAATAATGTTTGACCAAGTATCTGGGCAGCCTGTGACCCAGTGAAGTTGATGCATAAATTACCCATCACACTTTCCATATTCATTAAATTCAGCAAAAACTCTGTCTCCAGGACTCTGTCCTGCTCTTTCTCCTCCTTGGGTTCTATTCTACTCTCTCTAAAATATACATTCTCCTCAGAAGAGACTCTACCTTGTTCACTGATTTAATTCAGGGCCTAGAAACATGATGGCCACCTGGAAATGCCCAAAAAATGAATATCTAAAAAGTGAATGATTAAAGTGATTAATTAATGTGTTCAAAGAAGATAGTTTGCCTGGATCTGAAAACCTAAATGCTCACTTATGTTGTGTGATGTTGGAAATTCAATGAAATCCAGTCTTTATCAAAATATCTCCCTCCTGAATCATCACAGCAATGTCCATGTCTGCTGCCCTAAATCTGAATCCTTCAAGTCACCCCTGTTTGGATAACTTTGTGTTCCAACGATCTTTGCTAAGTGTACACGCTACCTGAAGTCTTCCCTTCCATTCCTGTCACATAACTGTATCAGTTTAATTTGCTAGGGGTTTCCATGAGCTGCCATCTGTACAGATCCCAAGACCCTGACCTTGAAGGAATGATTCAGAGGATGTCAGAGGTGGAAGTAGTCCTCAAGTTCACCAGATCCCACTCTTCTTATTACAGATGAAATAATGGAGGCCTACAGAGGGGAAGTACCTTGTGCAAAGCCAGATAACCAATTAATGAAAGAGCTCAGTTCAGAAGTTGTCTCTTTAGTTTAGGGCTCTACTTAACAGAACAAATTACAGTGGAAGAAATTTTTTACCAACCAGTGACAGATATGAGCAAAGCAATGTTTTAAGGGTTTGGGAAAGGGGAATGTATGTATGAGTATATATGTATGTATGGGGGTAGGGCATCACTGGCAAGACAAGAAGTAATAACATTTCTTCCTTTCTAAATCATTCATAAGTAAATGATAAAGACCAAGAGATGAAGATTTTGGAAATTTGCTTTATTACTGATAATGCTGATTAGAAAATATTATTTCATATGTGTAGCCGTAAGGCTTGCTTCAACTGTGGACCTCAAGAAAGAGTTTACTCAAGGCAGAGTTTTAGCCTGCAAAGCAGAAATAAATATCCAAGATCACCTATTACTACTGGTCCAGGGCAGGCATGGGAAAAAGCGAGTGAATCTCCAGCGCATATGGCCTTTGGATAAATGAACTCCACTCAGCCCCCATATGTGGACTGATGTTTGCCAGATCCGTGCTACTCACCAGTCCAATGAGTTGCTTTTCCTATGTGGTAAGGAAAAGGGGGCTTAGGAAGCTGGCAGGAGTGACTCTTACAAGTAGCCAAGTCTTTCTGGGAGGAGGGAGGAAGGCAGGAGGACTGGAATGAAGTCTGTATGCCATTTCTGAGCTATGGAGAGTAGACCTTTTAGACGGGATGCATTGATGGGAAGGACTTCTGACCTTCCCGCAGTAGCAGAATTCTTATCACACCAAGTTTATTTTCTGAGTGATGGAAACACCATCCTCCTGTTACATCATCCTTTATTGCATATGCCTAAAAGGTAGGGGTCCGTCTTTATATTTTTCTTTGACTCCCTAGAAACTGACATACTCTGATTTGATGCATGTAGAGCAGCTACTTGCTAAAACTTTGGGGAAATTGATGATTTCAGTTGTTCACATTTTCTCTCCATCTTTCCTAATTCCCTAGAGAGAGGGGCTCTGGCATAATAAGGTATGGGTTCTAATCCCACAACTTCACTTACTATGCCTGTGACCTTACAAAACTCTCTCCCCAATGAGTCTCTGTGTTCTTCTTCACAAAATTAAGATTATAATATTGCGGGAGGATTAAATGAGGTAATGGATGTTAAACAGTTCTCCCAGTGCCTGGAATATGGAAGTCACCCAAAAAATGCTAGTTATAAATGGGGCTGGCTTCATGGGTGCACAGCCCACACACACAGAAGGGCCCCATGCTTGGTTTAATGCTCTGTTGCCTCCATCTTGAAATTCTTAATCATTTTTGAACAAGGGGCTTTGGAATTTCATTTTAAACTGAGCTCTGCAAATTATGTAGCTGGTCCTGATTAAATAGTTATCCTGAAAGAATTTGGGCACAAATTACAGGGAAAGAGGGAAAAGCAGGGAAAGAGAGATAAGAGAAAAGAAGGAGGAGGGAAGTGGGGGAAGCATTGTTGGTATTATCCAATTTCCACTAGACAATTAAAATAGTAAAAATAAGAATAAATCCCCCTTTTCCCTACAGCAATATTTCCATGAAAATGGGGATAGGGTGAGAGGAAAAGAGAGGTTAGTACACAGATCAAAAGATGGATGAGCTTCTAAAGGAAAATGCAGCCTGTTTTATCATTATGTTTAAGGATTGGCAGAAAAAGAGGCAAAAATCAAGAAATTCTTTTGAATAGACAAATCAAGAACACAATACCAAGAAAATCAATGCAATAGTATAGAAGTCCCTGACTGAAATACTTATGTAACTTCTTTTAAAATGGAGAATAATATATAACTTATCTATGCAAGTGAAAAAGCAATCTTTCTAACATTGTACGTTCAGTTTTTCATAACTCCAGGGACTGATTTAAAACACATTTATACCTCATTGAAGAGATAGGCAATCTAAAATCTTGAGAAGATAGTAGGCTCTTTATCAATGCTTGTTGATTAGTTCATTAATCACTCCTCCCTCCAGCAGAACGGATTCTCACACAAAGCCCACACCTGCCTGGGAGTAGCTACTCCTCTTGTTCCACGTTCTACCTATTGCAACGACACAGAATAGCCCATGCCTTCAAGCCAGTCCCCATCGTGAAGCATAGTTCTCCTTCATCCCTAAGTCATTTTTTCTCAGAGTAAACCTCCCCAGCCATTGGTCATGTGGCGTAGTTTCTGCATCTTGCATTATCTTAGCCATTTCTTCTAAGTAAATTCTAGTTTTTGAATATGCCCCTTAAAACATGGTGCCTGACCTTCAAAGAGTCCTCTAGATAGATAGGCAGATGAAATCAGAATAAAGTGGGTATCAAATTCCTACTTCTATGGCCTCGACTCACATTTTTATTATCTGACGGTTACCCTGCAATGTTGGCAAATATTACTCTAGCTATCAATAACACCTAGAGATGAGAGATTTTTCAAGGGACTAAATCAAAGATAGGATACATGAGATCCTATGCGTGCTGTGACTGTGCATCTAAGGAAGAAAGGGATCCATAGTTTTCACTAGATTCTCAAAGGGTTTTCTCCTCCCATCCCCCCCCAAAAATTCTAGAAGCTTTTAAACAAAATCTATAGTAGAAGTTTTCTGGTGCAAAAGAGATATTATTTAAAAAGTTGATTAAAGAGAAAAATTGTAAAAAAAAGAAAAAGATAAACATTTTGTTTGACTTATGTCACATATGCAAATTTTGTCTTCTTTTTGTGATGCCGAGGTTTTTTTCTTTCCATTTGGGTAAGCAAACTGGAATTCTGGGTTTGGTTTGTCTTGTAAAAAATACACAATTAAAAACATCATACATGAGTTCCAGTTTCAATTTGTTCAAATTGAAAAAATAACTGTAAGACACTAGAGGAATAATATGAATGATGAATTCTAGACTTTCATAATTTTACATGAACTTTTACAGCAGGGGTCCCCAACCCCCGGACCATGGACGGTAGCTTCTGCAGCCTGTTAGGAACCGGGCCACACAGCAGGAGGGGAGTGGTGGGCGAGCGAGCGGAGCTTCATCTGACGCCGACGTCGCTCCCCGTTGCTCGCCTGACCACCTGAACCACCCTGTCCATGGAGAAATTGTCTCCCACGAAACATGTCCCTGGTGCCAAAAAGGTTGGGGACCGCTGTTTTACAGTTGTCATGCTCATAGTTAAGTCAATAGCATTTATGAAGTGAATTGCCTTCGTCAAGTCTTTCCACAGTATTCAACTTAATTGAAACAACAACTCTAATTATATTTCATCTATTTAAGTAATGTTGAATTAAATAATGTAATTAAAATTATTGGGGTCTACAAAAGTGGCCTCAATAATTAGCACCCCTCTTTCCTACCCAGGTTCCAAACAAGTTGAAAAGAAAACCAAGAGCAATTACTGAAGTCAGAATATCACTTTGATAATGATATAAGCCTGGTTGAGAGACTAGGCTTTAGATTAGCCACATTGATGGTGCAACTATTAGGTCAAGACTTAACTATGTATCCCCAAGAAGCTCTGACCCTCCCTCACAGGAACTGAGGTCCTGTGAATGCAGAACTATGCATGTTTATCCAAGAGAGAAAAGCAAAGCTGAGCCAACCAGGCATTTTTCTTCCCAATTTTACCATTTGTAAATTATTCCACCTCCCCAGGGGCAAAATGAATAAAGAAGAGGAGAGATATTTGGAGGGTGCTGGAGGAAAAATAATTCCCTCATTATGGAATCAAGGAGTGGGGAAAAAGAAAAAGGAATTCCCCTCTAACAGTAATACAAATGCAGCCGGGTTCAGGAGCAAACCTATCTGTCACTGGGTAAGTAAGTGTAGGACCAACACATGGGGACAGAGTGCATGACTCCACTGGAGAAAGCCTCCTGATTAGATGTGTTTGCTTGGCATTTTTTCAGAAGCAATGATGTGTCAATTAATACTTCTGTTTCTAGAAGTCAGCTGAGAGAGTTATTATCTACTGAACCCAGGCCTGCCCCATCCTGTCCTCAAAGAGTTGATGCAGAATTTAAGTGTTTAATCTTTTACATTTTATCTCATTTATTTCAAGAAGTGATTTTAGAATATCACTCAATTCTGAGGACATTAGAAAACAACTTTCCTGCAGGCAAAACTGAAAGCTTACTTTTCTAAAAACTCTAGAACTTTCAGGATGCTTCATGACAAAGCAAACATATTTTATAATTAATGAAGTTTTAATGAAAGTAGTACAAAGGTATTAGAATAGTTTACCCAACAAGCTCTATAATCAGATGATGATAAATATATTTTGCCAGGAATAAAAACTAAGAAAATATGTCTACCCAGTACTCTTTACAAAAGTTTATCTCAAATAAAATTAATGAAATATAGACACTTGCTTAAGATATTTTTTCTCCACATGGATCATCTAAAAGGTTTTAAATATGACCTGGGTGAGCAATAGTATAAAAAAGATCTAATTGCCTTTGAAAAATTCTTAATAGGGAGGTAAGTAATTATTTTTAAAATGTAGTTCTTATTTTAAACATTTCAACCTTTAAGACAGAAAATATGCACATGCATCACAGAATTTTTATTAAATGTGTTCTGACTTACCCTAGGTGAATCAATTTGGGAGTATTCTCTGAACTCTATTCCTTTCTAAGATCGAGAAAAATCCTTCGTGATCTTCTTTGGAATGTGGGGATTGTTTCTGGTCTTCATTATCTAAAAGGAAGGCTTTTAATCTAGACACTCTACTCTCCTTCCCTTCCCCTGCACCTCCACAGTCCCACAAAATATTTGTGATTGGGTATTGTTCCCATGCTTTTAAAAACAGGAAGTTTCACAAAGCAATTTTACAACTACTAGTATTGATTTTTAAAACACATTTCTAGGAAGGATCTGGGAGACTGAAGTGGAGACTAGACTGAACAGAATTCTTTAACTTATTTCAATCATATACAAGTGTTAACATCTGGGCTTTGCAAAGTCAAATCTAGCTCATAGCATATATAAAAATAGATACAACAGAAAAGATTACTATCCTTGGTTGCGGGAGAATCTGCCATGGTTTCCATATTCCTCATTCATTGTGATCTGATGCAGTCGTTTTCAAGTTCTTGGTCACCAGCCATTACTTCTGTGGGAAATCAATTTAGTGAATCTCAACTAGAATTTTAAAAATATATCGAAGACGGTAGAAAAGAAAAGATGACAGGGTGTCTTGCACATGGTAATGATAAATATTGTTTCATGAAAATTTTGTTTGATTTATGGGTTGCCTTGTGAAATGTATTTCATATTGTAAGATCTTTGTGCCTCCTCCCGCCAAATAAGGATCAAAGATCACTGACCTCTTCACTACCAAATATGACCTTCATGTTTATTATTGTTCTGTTTGGCTGTGGTGGGGAGTTTTGACACTACTGACCACAGCTTCAAACCTTTGTTTGAAAGTCAATCCTACCTTGACTTCTGTAATGTTTCTTCTGTATCTTCCCACTCTCCTGGTCACTCCTTAGTAGCTTTCTCTTACCTGTTCTGATTAATATTCCTTCAGCATAAAGCACAGATTCCTTAGCTGAGTTGAATCCCCTTTGTAGCTATCTCCTGTCTGTTCCTCTAGCCTCAGCCCTCACTGCCTTTCCACAGGCTCTCTGTCCAGTAGACAGACCAAATTACTTATAGTTCCCACATTGTTGGGCTAGTCCTTTCTCCCTGCCTTTGTCTAAACTGTTCCCTCTTTCCTAACCCACCACCAAGTTCCCTTCTAGAGAAATACTGCTCAAGATCTTTTGGTTATCATTAATATTGCAATATGTTACATTTATATGATACGTATACACACACCATCTATACTCATATGGTGGAAATAAAAGTTTAGAGAAAGACTTACCCTTTCTACCTTAGATGCATTCATGCTTCCTTCCCTTCCCTTCCCTTCATGTTAGAAATGGCAGTCCTGAGCCAAAAAATTTCTTTTATTCCCCACTAATGGGTTTCAATCCAGAGTAGGTCAATCAATTAATGGTAAAACGCCATGGAGTGAACTGAAATCCCCTTTTTAAACCAAGTCTTCCTCATTTGTGTGTCTTTCTGGGCACTTCCACCACGTTAATATTCCCTTTGTTTCAGAATCAGCCACTGTGAAGTCCTGACACCTCCCATTCACCGGCTGTGTAACTTGGACAAGTTCATTTATGCAACAAACGTTTATCAGTGTTAACTCTGTCAGAAACACTGGGCTGGGTGCTAGAGATACGAACCCCAGATGAAGTAGAAACCCTCCATCTCTAGTTTCACAGAGCCTAGAATCTCATCAAGCCTCTGGAATGCAGACCTTCCTGTTAAAGTGAACCTTGTTAGTTTTAGCCCATTATTACAACCCATTGAGATCTTTGTGCAACTTAATTCTACCATGATTTCCAGATGAAAAAAATCAAGTCATATTTAAAAACTGAATGTTCCCAGAGATATGGATTCTTTGAGTCTCCTTAGTTATCTGCAATTGATGAGATCGTTCTTAAGTCTTGGTGGGAGTCAAGGGTAAAAGTTATTGCCCAGATAAAGCCAAAGTTACTAAGTATCTCTGATTAAGATTACTCCATACACACACTCCATACACCCCAAGGAAATTATGATCTCTTTATTGGGAGATAGGACCATATCTTGTATTTTTGTATATTGTCCACAACTTGAAGATTATAGGTCCTCAATAAATATTTTACTGACTAATTAATTGGTGAATAGAGTTAATAAAATATGTTCCACATTAAAAATAATGCATCTGGAAACAGAAAAAAGCAACTATCAGGCATCTAGAATACATGGGAAGTTTCTATGAACATCGTTTTAACTCCCAATTTCAATCTGGCGCATGGATGACAGTGTCAATAGTTAATAGTTCTTATTTTACCATATTAATCTGTGTTTAGCATATCAATAAATAATATACTTGCAACTAGCAAAACCCACTATTGTCTCTCGAGATTGCCTTTATCAGCATTCAATACCAATCCTGTTTTAACATAATTACATGAGATAGTCACAGCTAATTAACATTGCTCCTTAAATAAAGATTAAATGGAAAGGATTTATCAGTGACTTTAAAGTCAGATTGTTTTCTCAGCTGGGTGATTCCTGGACAGATTCACCAGTCGTCCTGAGTCACAAGATCACCTTCTCTTCCCCTGAGCTGCCTTCAGTTTGCATTGACTTGATGTCTCTTACTATATTGATCGTAAAGCTTTTTGCCACCCAGTGGAAATAGTGACAGAATAAAACACCCAGCTGGCATTGTTCCTCCCACAGGTCCTCCCTGTTGCCGTGGTTACCCAGCTATGTGGGGGAAAGATAAGAGAAGGATGAGGGGTGGCCTCAGTGAGGTCTGCTCCTTCAGGGTCTGGGCCTGCGGCTCACAAAGCAGAAGGTTATAAAGGATCCAGAGGGCTGAGTGAGCATTCCAGCGCAGTTCCTCCCAATCTCCCAGCTGGACTCAGCCAAAAGGATTGTTCTCAGGGAAGTCAACTGGCAAATTTTGCTCCGTGCGGGGTTGGCGTTGTAATGTAAGCTTCCTGTCCCTGGAAATTAATAGTTTACCCCTCCTCACAACCTACCCGGACAGAGCTCCGGGAGAGGGCAGCTAAATGATGGCACAGCACAATCCAAGGGAGAGTGAGCGTGTGTCCCCCAACAGGTGCCCCAAGAAAATGCATGCTTTTGAGCTCTTGTACAAATACTGAAAACGACAGACATTTCTTCACTTATTCACCAAATAAAGTTTCTCAAAAAGCTCCCAGAAAATTCTCAAACACATACACACACACACACATGCACACACACACACACACGAAAGGTATGGTATCCACCCCTTTGTGCAGGAGTTGGAAATTCTAGTTTTATCCACATAAGTTGGTTCAAATGAGGCAATATGTAGTTTTTCACTCAGGAAAAATGTGGTTGGCGGATATGAGATGTCCAGTTACTCTCTCTCTCTCTCTCTCTCTCTCTAACTTAAATATGTAGATAGAACCAACCTAAGATACTTAAATTTGATTGCAAAATAAGGGAGAAAAGGGAAAAGCTAGTTAAGTATAGTAGAAGATACATGCTTTGCAAACAGTGCATTACCAAGTCCAGAGCAGGCACCGAATTAATTCTTGTTGAATGAAAACAAAAATAAATCAGATGGACCTTTATGTAAATCCTGATGCTGGTCTGACACGCTGTATGACTTGCTCAAGTTACTTACCATCTCTGCCCCTCACCGTTCTCATCTTCAAACTGAGGAGGGCATCCATCACAGAGAAGATGCGGTGAAGATTAAATACAATGAGATAATGTATGTAAGGTGCCAGGTCCTTAACAAGACCTGGCATGGTCTTATAAACCGTTGTTATTATTTTGTTACCCTGTTCTTGGCTTTGCTATAAATGCTTCTCTGTGAGCTTCATGAAGCCAAGGCCCTGTCTGCTTTAATCAACCTGTACTCAGAGGTGCTCAGAGGCGCAGAGAAGTGGCCAACTGACGCTCTTCCAGACAACACTTCCCCTTGTCTTGCCAACTTTTACCCCCAAGAGGACAAGCTTTGCCTCTGCTTCTGATTGATGGCCATACACTACCTCATGGGCTTAGTTCCTCAGTGATTTACTAAGCTGGCAGGTAGTTAGGAGAGGTACCCATAACAAAGTGGTGCTTTACATTGGGAGAGCTGCAGCTCAGGGATTCTCTGCTCTGGACCCAGGTGCTAGAAGCTTCTTTCCTGCTGCCTCTGATGTGCACAGTTGAGTTTGAAGCTTGCGGTTCTATCCCAGGTCCCACGCATTTTCACTTAACTGTGCAACTCTGTCACTTGTTGTTTGGCAAACATTTGTGTGCCAGGCACCGTGCAAGGTCAGGGACAGAGAGATGAGCAAAGCAACCTCTGCCCTAGAGGAACTTAGAATCTGTTGGAAGGAAGACAAGTAGACTGATGCCATTCACACAAGGTTTCTGATTCTGCGGACAGAAAACAAGCACACAGGTCAGCTTGATTCCAGAAGCTTTGGACTCAGGCAGACTGTGATTGACTATTGCTGTCTACTTACTAGCTAGATGGCAGCTTAGTTTGCTTGTAGGTCGTTTAATCTACTGATGCTTTTGTCATCTACCTTCTGGCTACGCTAAGAGGGGGTCACTGGGCCAGCAGCCTCTGCACACTAGGGAACTTTCTGGAAATGCAGACTCTCAGGGCCTCCCACTGATTTGGAACCTACTTTTTAACAAGACCTTCAGCTGATTCGTAAGCACATTAGTGTTTGTTATACCTTGATCTCTCTCAAGGTTTTGGGTAAGATAAGTGAGGTGACAGAGGCATAGGAGTTAGCCCAACAGGTAGTCAAAGAGTATTAGTTCCCTTCTTTTTCTGTAGGATTCATTTCAAATGAGTGACATCTTAAATGCTATTAGAGTCATACCACTGTCTACAAGACACTAGTAAGAGAAATGGCTGTAAGTAAGTAATGTCTTAGAGCTACTGTTTCCTGGGCCATCCGTAATGATGCTGAAAGAAAGGAAAATATTTTTAGGTTGGACTCCAACTGGAAAGTCAGTCTTCACACCAAAGAGAATAAACTCCTCAGCTTTGCTCATGGACACCATAGAGAAGGCCAACACCAACAGGCATAAAGCAAAATATGTAGACAAATAAAAACATTATCACTGGGAAAATTGGTCCACCACAGAAATGAACAGAGGTGGAGACAGACATGGTCAGCTGAACACAAATATTATAAAGAGAATAACAATCCTAAAAAGGGTTACCAGCAAAGAACCCATGGGTTAGAATATCCCATTTGTTCCCCAAACAGCCAACAAACATAAGAAAATATACTCAAGTCCAGTAGATATTAGGAACAAATCAGCTAGAGTAAAATGAGGTATCACTTTATCTTCTGACTAGTAAGAATTAAAAAGATTGTAACACCTACTTCTGGAGTGGATGAGGGGGAAAAGGGGACTCACATATTTTGTTAATGTGAAAAGTTAGAGCCTGTGGAAAGCTCTCTCTCTTGCTCTCTCTGTATATACATGCAAACATACATACTTACACATATACTCCAACATCGTTCCTTATGGAAAAATTTGAATACATTTGGAACTTTCCACATCATGAACTCTTATGCAGCCATTAAAAAGAATAAGTGGAAGCTACGCTAATTAATTTGGAAAGGTATCTGTAAGTGTTGTGTAGAAAAGTGAATGTAGCAAAGTATGAATAACATAATCCCATTTTTAGAAGACAAATAACAACAACAAAGACAATCCTAAACTGGAGTCTTCATTCCTCACCTTCACATCAACTCTCAACCCTCTCCACTCTGAGCTGCACCCTGAGAGGCTGACCTTTATGACCATCGGGTTCTCTGAAACTGATGACTTCCTATCAGGCTCAGCCAATCAGTAGCGCTGGCAGGAGAGGGAGGTCAGGACTGGCTGAGTCTCTGAATATCACAGCTTCTCTCAAGATAGGCCTTTCTTTATGACTTTCCTTTAATTTCTGGCAATTAATTCCTCCCTTCCTTTAGTCTTAAGGATGTTAACAGCCCTGGGTTGCAGTTCCAACCCTTCAAGTTTTTGATACTCTATCTGTACCTTTTAAAATATCCTATTATTAGGTTCTCTTTGAATGATCTTAATTGAAAGTTGTCGTCTGTTTTCTGCTGAGACCTTGGCTAATACAGCCTCTACCTGCATATTTATTATATATGTGTATTCATATTTGTATAACTACACAAACATGGAGAAATATAAAAGGATCTATACTATGTGGTTCCAATGAGTACATAAGTTGGGTGGAGTGGAATGATGTGGTGGGAATAATGTAGGTAGAATGAAGGAGAGGGGGTTGAGGCAAAAGAAAAAGAACAAAAATCTGCACTAAATTAACCAAAAACATGAAAAATTATACATGATATCACATTTAACATTTTATTCATGTATATGTATTCAAATCTAATTTTAAAAATCCAGTGGGCAATATGGTAAAAAAGACTAAACAATACAGATCTCCTGGCTCACAGGGTAATGGGGGAAACAGAGTGAGAAGCCGGACATCTGGTTCTTAATGCAAACTGAAATACTCCCAATAAGAGGCAGGGTGGCCCAGAGGTTCTTAAGCAAATTGATGGGTTTATAAAGAATAAGAATTCTTCTCTTAGTGATTGAGTATTTTCAAAGGGGATAAAGAGCCACAAATCTCAAAAAAAATCTCTCCTTAGAACCTTCGTTAGCTGTAGGAAATTGAGAAGAAACAAAATCATGGTTGAGAAAATGGCCCATTCTTATGTTGGAAGAGGTGTGTGTTTGTAGGACAGAACAAAGAAACGCACACATAAAATTGATCAAACAGTACTGCATTTTATTCAGTGATAAAAGGAAGACATGATGAGATGGGACGCCCAGGATTTGAGAGAATGGTTGACTTGGCATAAGGCCAATTTTATTAGCCAAGAATGACATGCCATATTGAACAGAGGTGTCAGAGCTATGAGAAGTGTATAAAGCAGAAGTCCAGAGTAGGAGGGCAGCCAAACTAGCGAAGGCAGTGGCTCGTGCTCCAAAAGAATGTTGTGCACTTAGTTTCTGTCCCTGGGATCAGACTCGGTGAGAATCAGAATTACTTCCCTAATAAGGCAAAGTAATCCCATCACGATGACCAAGAAAGAGGCTAGCACATTATGACATCATTTTGTAAGTCATTACAGGTTTTCTAAGGTCTCTATTGATCAGAGGGTCAACTTTGAATCTGATTTAATCAGAGAACTAAAGGAGAGGATGGAATTCTAGAAGAGCACTCACGCATTCCAGAGGGGAGAGATCCAATCGTGGAGTGTCCAGTGAACATGTTAGATACTCCAGGGGAATGAACACGCACAGACTGGAGAAAGTGTGGAGACCCCTCGTCCATACCCGTAGTCTCCTTTTATTTTTTTTTAAATTTTTATTGGAGTAGTTGAGTTACAATGTTGTGTTAGTTTCTGCTGTACAGCACAGTGAATAATTATACATATACATATCATACCTGTAGTCTACCTTTAACAGAAGAGTTACCTTATTACTTTATGCTTGACCAGCAACCTTTGCTATCAATTGATTTGGTGTTAGGTCCTAGCCAGAGAAACAGATCAGCAAACAACCAGTCACAAATAGCATGACACAATATCTCTTTCTACCCTGGAGAGTATTATTTCTAAACAAATTAGTCCTCGGATGTTGAATGTATTGCAAATGGAAGGCATTTCTAACACATCAGCAAGCATTTATCGATCACCTCAAACTGTAGAACTGTGAAGCTAGGGGACATCATGAAGACGATTTGCCACAAACCCTTTATTTCATACGTGAAGTAGCTGAAGGGCTAAAGAGAATAAGATATTTGCCCAAGATCACTCAGTAAGTTTTACAAGCAACATACTCTCAAAGCAGGCCCACAATTAAGAAGTATAAAGGAATCTGTCCAAGATCAAGAAAAGATAGCACAGTTACAAGTTTACAGCATTTATTAATAACAGAAATCTGTACAACCACCTTCAAACACAACACACACACACACACACAAGCACACACACACACACACACACACAAACACACACACACACTCAGCATACATCATCCTAATAACCCATGGAGGCATATCCATCCTGAATTTGTAGCCAGGGAAATGGTCTTGTTTCTCAAACTAAAGAGACAGTAGGGACATGGGCCAGCACATGATTAAACGGGGAAGGCATTGTTCCCCAAGCACTCTCTTCATTTTCTAAAATCTTAATTCCCTGCTTCACGTGTCAGTTCCTGGTGCCAACTGATGTCACAAATGTAGAGTCCCATCCCCGAGAGTCCTGATGCCAGAAGTCCAGCCAAGAGCAACTTTACTGTTCCTGTTGCTTGCTAACAATTGTGTCATAAGCTTGGACTGACTACTGAAAGAGAGATCAGTTGGAGTGACAGCCTTTCAGTTCTGCAGAAACTACAAAACTGACTCAAACAAAAAAATGGACAGAAGTTCCTAGAGTCAGAAAACATGGATCCGTTCATGCTCTGACATTCCCTCTTAGCTTGACCCTGGTGGAGAGATGCAGGACCCTTAGTGACAGTGCGACAATGGCATGACAAGATAAGTGTTTGGAGAGATCCTGATGTTCGGCCAAGGACACCACAAGCTGGAAGCTGGTCTTTGCTGGTGTAAGAGTATTTCAGCTAAAACCAGTTAATTCAGTTAAAGCTAATATAAATTCTCTTGTTTAGGTGAGAGTAGCGGGATTGCTAATTATGCTTTCGGCAAACCCTGTAGAGGACCTCTACCCTACATGGGCTATTATGAATGGGTCTGATCAAATATTAGGTAAGAACTGGTCCTCACCCATTAGCAACTGGGTGGGTACTCTAACCAAACTGACCATGGTCATTCAGATAAGATCCCAGACAGCAAAGCATATTAATAAATACCCTCATGAAAAAGTCTCATCCCTTAGAAGCATTTTCTTATCTGGGATTCCCCATTCGTTCTATCTATTCTGTCTTCATTTCTTGGCTTGTTTTTACCTAGTTTCATCTCATGACAGAGCACCGAGTGTTCAAACTGGAAGCTACATATATTTAGGGAACAAGCAAGTTACATAACCTCTCTGTACGTTAGATTCCTTCTCCTTAAGAGGAGGAAAACATTAGTGCCTATCTGATAGGATTTTGGTCAGGAATAAATTAACTAATATATGGTGAACAATACCTGGTCCATAGTAAGCACTATATAAGTATTTGCTATTATTATTATTTAGATGGGATTTTAAAAGCCTTGACTATTCCATGCCCCCACTTTCCTGTGCCTTTAAGGATTTTAAATTCTTAAGTCCTTGAAGGATTTCTGCTGGTTCTATGGTCACTCATTGATTTAACTATGGTTTCTAAGTTCTCTTCCTCTCTCTGACACACACACATACATACACAGTCATGAGCTTTCATTGTGCACTATAACATGTATTAATTATTCGCACATTTCATAGTTATGTTAGTTCCAGAGGCTTCACAATGGAGGTCTCGATTGAGGTCACCTATATGCCAGGTATTGTGGAAGTTGCTAGGGACACAAAGAAAAATAAGATATATCCCTGTGTTCAAGGAACGGATGGTCTAATTAGCAAGTTGATATGCTGATGAAAAATCGCCAATATTGTGATGAGTGTTACAGTAGAGCACAGAGATGCCGTAGGGCCCTCGAAGAGGCCACAACTCAAAGGGAGAGAGGTGTGAAGGGAAAGAGTCCTGGAGTGTGAACAGCAGTTTAGTAGTAAACTGGGGAGGTAAAGCTGGGGTTTGTAGGTGGAGGGATTGGTGTATATGAAGAAGAAAGGTGTAAAAGGTCATAGCCTATGTAGAGCGTTGTAAATCAGTAAATTACAGATGATATAATAAGTTGTACCTGTGGGAAGGATCAAACGATAAGAAATGGCAAGAAATGTGGCAGGAGATGAGGCTGAAAAGGGGCCCAGCAGCCATGTCAGCAGAGGCCTTGGGTGCCACTGACGGCTCTTGGTCGTGATCCACATGTGTCAATGATCAAGGTCCAAGGCAGGATTTCAGACAGGAGCACGCACAGCTAGATCTGCATCTGAGAAAAGCCACTCTGGCTGCAGAGTGGAAGGCGGTTTGGGGAATGGGTGAGTTGGGTGGGTGGAGGGAGAACAATTGCAGGAGCTGCTTAGGGTTCTGTAAGCAGTGACTTTACTGCTTCTCCCCTCTTCCCCTACCCTCTCTGTGGACTCACAAACAAAAGGCACATAGACAGATGTTCAGCTCACTTGGCCCAGCAGGTGAGCATGTGACCAAACTAGCCAGAACTCTCTTTCTTCCTGTTTTTAAGTGGCCTCCCCAGTTGTAGCCCAGCAGCAGGCAGGAGGGGAATTCAACCCTTCATAGGTCAGCTGAATCCAATCAAGGGATGAAGCAGTCTAAGTGGGTGATTAGGTGGGAATCCCCGGTCTCAATTCTAGTGAAAACAGGTGAAGGAATTTAAGAGAATTAGGTAAGCATTTAGCTCTCCTCAGGAGACTCCATTTAGCCAAATGGATCCCATCTGTGGGACATGCGCTTAGCATCCCTGGGTCGCTGACTGAGAAAAGGTGCCTGTCGGGAAAGAAAGGACTCTCAAGTTCAAAGTTTCTAGTTCCTAAGCTCATTGTGGACTTAAAACTCTCCTTAATGAGAAACACCAGCCAGTGAGAAGGTAACTCCAATTTGCTGGGAGCCGTAAGACTGTTTTCTTATCAGGTAAGTGTTTTCCAACATTGGACGATTTCAGAATTACCTACAGAGGTTGAAGTAAACAAAATCCACACTTTTGATGTTTCTGTGTTGAACTTCAGACAATCCCTATATGTCTGCTAATGAAACTGTAATATTTGTGAAGTGTTTTTAATGTTTAAGAGATTCTGGCATATTCAACCTTGTAATTAGCCATGTGATTTTAGTTTAAATGTGTAATTAAGTGGTTGACTTTGGACTAATGCTTTAAAGATGAAAGTTCCAAGAGACGTTGGCTAAGTTTGTAAACAGTATTGAAAGATTTAAGAGAACTTTAGGGTCACAATATTTAAAACTTTAATTTATTAGATTTATAAGAATTGCTTAGGTACTTGGGAAAGTTTTGCTTGTTAGTCGAGCATTTGAAGTACTTAAAAAGAAAATCGTATATATCACATTCATAAATGCGGTTTAGACCATTTAAGGGAACTTAATTGCCAAAATTGTAAAGTACCCCTTAAAAATTTATTAGATTTATAGATAGAATAAGATTTGTAGTCTGAACTTAAAAGCTTAAAGAAAAAAAAATACTTCATTGCTTCAATATATTGAATATCTTAGAAGCCAAGCCGTTGTAATCAGTCCTTCATGAGCACAGAGGTTGCCCTCAAGGACCCAGAAAACTCCTACTGCCTTCTTCTTGGGATTTGTTTGAACTGAGGCAGAGTGAGAGCCTCCCTTTCCCCACCAGGCTTGAGCTGAGAAGCTGGTGGCCCAGGGCCGTGGTGTGAAGCAGGCTTACTGCTTTGAGAGAATGAAGGGGACGGGGAGAGTGTGTTCTGGGTATTTTGATCCCAGGTTCCAGTCAGCCCTAGGGTCAGTTCTGCTCCCACCTTTATCATGAGCAGTTTAGGTGAACCAAAGCATTCTCCTTATTAGCTTTAGCTGGTTGGTTTGGGTCTTCCAACTAAAGGGTCCTAATTACTGTTGAGGAATGAGGGGAGAGACCTATGTTAATGCCCTTGTGGGTAGAATTAAGCTGTATAATTTGGGAAAAAAAACCCCATAAAGACACATATTTAATATTTGGGTCCTCATATAGCTTCTTCCTGAGGAAAGTTTTTCTCCCATCCTCTTGCCTTTTGACAACTCTGCATGTTTGACCCCCCTCTGCTCTCTCCAGGGATTCCTCTCACCAAAGCCAAGGACCTGGTGGCACCAGGCTGAGCCAGAGGGCACGGTGTGGACCATTTCCTCCTCCTTCCTTCTTCTTTTTGGTTCTGGGATATGAGGGAACCACAAGTCACTGTGGATTTTTTTCTCAGCTTATTATGTGACTAGTCTCCAGATTTTAAACAGAAATACTCCGGAAGAGTTATCAGTCTCTGATGAAGACATTAAAACTGTTTAAGACCAACAGAGTACAGAGTTAGGATGCTGTCTGCATCCTAACTTCAACAGCTGGGGGACTATGGTGCCATTAATTGAAATTAGAAACTCAAAGGGGCAGATTTAAGGATAAAAAAGGGTTCTGTCTGGTACAAAAAGAGTTTGAGGCGCTGAGTGATACCCCTTAGGTAATGTGGTACATGGTTCTAAAGTTCAGGAAGCCAACTGGTGTTGGAGTAGCATGTTTTAGAATGATTGCCAATAAGTTGGTTTCTTATGTTTTGACTCCAAGTTGCTAGTTGTAAGGTATTTTGCTAAGTGCTGGGTAGGGTACTGTATCTATTCTAGGAATGAGTTTGGATCAAGAAATAGAAAATCATCATAGAGTTGATCAGATAGATAGTGATTTCTTTCTTTTTTAAAAAAAAATATATAATTTATATTTTATTGAGATATAATTGACATATAACACTATTAGTTTTAGGTGTACAACATAATGATGGGACATATATATCTCAAAATGATTACCACAATAAATTAACATCCATCACCACATATAGCTACAATTTTTTTCCTTTTAATGAAAAGAGCGTCTTTTGATATTACCTAATAAATTACTTAGAAGGAGACAGCTGCTGGTATTGGTTCTATGACTCAGTGATGTCAGAGCTGGTGTGTCTGCCATTATCTTGGAACTTCCCTCATGGTGTCTAAATGGTTGCTGCATCTCCTGGCACAGAATCTGTATTCAAGGCAGGGACAAAAGGCAGATGCCAGTTATACTGGTGTCTTTTATTAAGAAAGAAAAATCTTCCAGGCATTCTAGCTTTGCCCGTGAGACTTCTGCTTATATTTCATTGCCTAGCACTGTGTTACATGACTCTCCCTAGTTGCAAATAAATAAAAAGGGAGTTCAGGATGAATGTGGAGTCAGCCTATGAACGATGGTCCCTGCCATTAGGAGTTTACAGTGTCATGACTGTTTTTCTCTGACCGAGGGATCCAGAGCCCAGGCCTGGTCCATGGTGGATGCCTTTGTTAGGCTGATGGCTTAATAATCCACTTGACCTCCTGTGATTTATTTTTTTCTTTCCTTGAAACTTTCTCTATATTCTGGAACTCAATCTGTCATTTTCTAAAATCTGCATAAGAAAAAAGACATTGTTAATATCTGACAATCTTGGATCGTCCCAAATGCACAAAGAGTCTGGATAGTCATGAAAGGCTCCAAATTATCCCCCCAAAATGTAAAAGTAGTGAGAACTTTGACTTGACAGAGAGGCTGTGTAAATGGCAGGAAACCCGTGGCTTTTGACTACGACTTTGAAAAACTTTGGCCATGAAAGTCCTTTGGAGAATTATTTCAGAGATTTGTAAGTAGGTAAGACACCTGGCTGTG
The DNA here is from genome assembly GCF_002837175.3 of Physeter macrocephalus. NCBI lineage: Eukaryota > Metazoa > Chordata > Mammalia > Artiodactyla > Physeteridae > Physeter > Physeter macrocephalus. The sequence continues at coordinate 122,823,808 of NC_041215.1, read as the reverse complement.
GAGGGCTGATCTGGACAAAGTGATGCTTGAAGCTGGTACACTGACTGCACAGTTTTGAATTTGCCAGAAAGCTTCAGCTTCTGTCTTATGCTCCTTGGACCAGTGAGGTATCCCTCCTCAAACGGCAATATTGCAACAATCAAGTATCTTGTCACAGTTAAAAAATAAAAGAAAAGCCCCACAAGAAAAGAGAGAAACTCTTCTCCGGTTTCTTCAATGCTCAGGGTTGCTATTTTGAACATAAGAGGTCAGTGCGGAACACTAGGGCATAAACGTTAAATCTATGTTGATTTTCTGATTCAATTACAGTCAGAACCTGTGTCAGAAAAGCTTTGGTTTTGTGTTCAAATCCCTCTATTGTCTTGAAAACTTCAGTGGGAACCTTGCTTTAGAATTGCGCTCATAGAAAGGTACCTGATTCCACCAAGATCTGAACTGGAAGGTAAGTGCTATTTATACTACCTACTGCCTATCAGGACTGCAAAGACCTGCCGTCACTAAATGTTAACCCTAGAACTTACTATTTGACTTCCAGTTTGATTTTCTGTTTTGTTCTATATAACCAATACATGCCATGTATTTCCTAGAGGGAAGCTTACATGTATATTTAGTTTGACATCTACCTTTTTTTAAGTGGCAATGAATGTTCTCTCCAAAATTTGCTTCCTGTATCAGACATTTAGAAATCAAATATTTTCCCACTGATTTTTATTATGCATTTAGAACTGCTTCGTTTTAATTTCTGATTGATATTCAGTTGGCAAAGGCTCCTACCGCTCTAAGTATAAGACATCAGCCTACAACTTCTGTGGCAAGTCGTTAATATTTCATAGGAGCTGAACATGCTCTAGGAGCTTATTAACCTATATAATGAGATGGAGAGTTTTATTCACTAAAATCCCAGGGCCTCTTCTCCATGAGATTAATAGCAGTCACAAGACTTCCCTGGAGGCTCTGCATGAAGGTGGGAGTCATGAGTTGGAGTGGATTACATGAGTGGAATGGCTGGGTGGGAAAGGAGCAGGGGCGATTGGCATGGTGGTGGTATCGGGAAGAAAGAGAAAGTCAGACAGAGACAGAGAAATGCACACACAGAGACACTGACAGAGATAAACATGCAAAAAGAGAAGTGTATGAGTCAGAGCAGCTACCATGGAGTCTCTTGGCAGAAGGATGAGTCATTGGGAATTTTAGGATGTGTAATGTGCTATTTAAGCTCATATACAGCTCTTTCAAAAAAACCAAATATAAAGATTTAGATTCTTTGTCAAGACTTCTGAGATCAGATGTGTGTTGTCCTGGGTGATGCATCAGTGGACAGAGACTGGTCTCAAGACCACCGAGATATATTTGGGTTTCATTTAGGATTTAAGCCTCTTCCCCTCCTTACCTCCTGTCTGGTCACCAGTTGCTGGGAAAAATTATTTTTTAAAAGTGGGGCACCACCCAAATGAATGTTCTAGACAGCATGTGTATAGTGGAAAGGTACCTTGAACTTGGAATCAGAAGTCCTAGTTTCCAATCCCATCTGTACCATTTACTAACGCCTCATGTGCGTTTTCTTACCCATCATTGAGGCTACAGCACAAGATTGTAAGAAAAAAGTGAAAAAAATGCCTGTAAACATCCTTTTGCCATGTCTGGCACATAATGAGTTTAATGGATCTCATATCTGGATCAGTGGAGAATACCTAAACTGTACCATCGGACTGTTTTTACTCTGATCTTCCCATAGGAGGTAGAAATGAAAAGTCATTTCTCTTCCTAATGTTATTTTCTAATCAAGAGCTATCTCTGGGGTCATCAATTTAAAAAATCCTAGTATCAATAGACCCATTATCCCCCCTTTAAAATATAAAGCTAGTTAAATGTTGCTGAATTTTGTCCCACCAGGAAAGTTAGGGGAAAAATTGGGGGATGAAATCCACATGCTTTTCTGCTCCATGTATATCTTCAGCGGACCCACTGTGGAATAATTTTTTTCCATTGATTGGGCCAAAGGAAACATTAGTTCCTGAGCCACTGGAGCTCTGATGGCAAGATGCTCGATGCACATTATACATCCAGTGGTTGTATTCAAGAGCAGGTGGCCTCCGACCCACGAGGCTCAGAGGGGAGAGGGAGAGGGGGAGGGGGAGGGGGAGGGGGAGAGGGAGAGGGAGATGAAAGGCGCCAGTTGTAGTCTCTTGGGCTCAATTCATGGAGCAGGGCAGGTACCCTGTCTTTTACAGACAAGAGTCCTTGTAGAGACACTGATTTCTGAGGAGAGCCCTCACCTCACTGCCCACGTACACTTCATCTCAGCATCACTGTCTTGCCTAAGGAACATGAGGGATGGCCTGACCGTGCAATCTCTGCAATGAATGCCAAAATGGTACCTCATGGGCTACACCTTGATCTCCAGCCCAAACAATGACATCTTGCTGTAAATTAAAGCTGCATAACACTGCAGGGTTTCCACCAGGGAAAGAAGCAACTGAAGTCTCTATTTACAATGGGTAACCAACAAGGACCTACTGTAGAGCACAGGGAACTCTGCTCAGTATTATGTAACAACCCAAATGGGAAAAGAATTTGAAGAAGAACAGAATAGCAGTGCGATAGTAGTAAGAAATATAAACTGAATTTTACCATAAAAAACCCTAAGGTCTGCCAATTGTGACACTAGCGCTCTGGCTTTTACCCCACTTAACAGAAACATGTGAGCTCTCGTAGAGACAAAGGCAAAGAAAGAAAGACAATATTTTTGACCAAAACTTTCTTAAATATTTTCTTTAGAAAAAAGTATTGAAATTGCAATACGGGGCACTTACAGCTTCTAAGAATTGCCACATTCAAAAAACCGAGACCGGGGTGCACGATTAGCTAATGTAAAAGGGGGCTAAATAGTGTTAGATTCCAAATTTTGCTTTAGAATCAGGGACCTCTGATTGTCTCAGCTGGGCAGTGGTGGGTCACGGTTTCAAACAACAAGCGCTTTCCCTCCCTCATCTCAAGAAGGAACGCTTGCTGCTAGTGGTTACTCATTCCCACACAGCCAGAACAGATGATTTTTGTGTATCTGTCAAAGAGGAGGTACAGTCTAGCCAATACTACACGTTTACATTTCTCTTTAATGATGTATGTGGCTTGCATTAATATGGAAATAGATGCAGCCCTGAGGCACTTTTGAAGTTGTCGGGGCTGTTCTCATGTGACAAAGTTTTCATGTCTCCCTTCGTGGTACAGTGCTCCCTTGATTTTAAAATCTGTGCTTACCTGATGTATTGTAATTATGGGATCAAAAATGACAGGATGACGCTATTCCAAAGTTAAAATGAATGATAATAATACCTTAGGTTTATATAGTGTCTTTCTTCTAAAAAAGCAAAAGAGTTGTTGCATATATTATCTCATGTATCCTCTCGACACCCCTGTGCGGTATAATAGGCCCCATTTTACAGATGGAGGACCAGAGCAGGTAGGTTACCTGACTCATCCATGGTCAGCCGTATGCTCTGGCCACTGAATCACACCAGTAAAAAACATTAAAGGCCCATGTTCACTGCTGAGCTGCCTTAGTATTTCACATATTTCACCTCGAGCACGAATCATTTTGTCCCTCCAGTTATGGGTATCACTACAAGGTCTAATCTCTTCCACTAGGTCTTTGATAATCAGATCATTTCTTTTCTTTCTTCTTCCCTACCCCACCTGCCTTTCCTTTGCCCCATAAACATTATCCATCAGCTTGGCATTCTGGTAGATTCCACAGAGTTAAGGAGGGCTAAATCGTTCTTTCTGCCCTTTGGGAGCTCACAGGCCGGTGAGAACCAGAGAAGCAAGTCAGGCAATTATCGCACAGCAGGATTAACGTACTCAGGGTGTTTCCCAAGACAGGAGGCTTAGCAATGTCTGGTGAGAGAGGGGACTAATCCAGGAACACCTTTGAAGACAAGGACCCTATTTAATCCTATATGTCTTCCACACCTACCTAGTGACATTCATATGCAGTAAAATATTGAAATTCATATTCTAAATCAAGCTCACGACTGTTTAAGAAAATCAGTTCTGGGGCTTCCCTGGTGGCGCAGTGGTTGAGAGTCCGCCTGCAGATGCGGGGGACACGGGTTCGTGCCCGGGTCTGGGCAGATCCCACATGCCGCGGAGCGGCTGGGCCCGTGAGCCATGGCCGCTGAGCCTGCGCGTCCGGAGCCTGTGCTCCGCAACGGGAGAGGCCACAACAGTG
>NC_041215.1:122794591-122818542 GCF_002837175.3 Physeter macrocephalus | reverse complement strand
AAAAAAAAAAAAAAAAAAAAGAAAATCCGTTCTGTCTCCTACCTTGGCAAATATACCTTTATAATCTAGAAGGCTGACTCTTTTGAGTTATAAACTGGCAGGGCAAGGAGAGCAGGCCGCTGCCCCAGCTTGTGGCACTCAGCCTGCTCTCCTTCCCCTTTCTTCTCATCCCAGACTCTGGCTGCACCTTGCGGAGCTCATGGCTGTTTGTGTGGATACCCCAGCTCCATCCAAACATCTTGCAAACATCAACCAGTGGTTTAAGAGAGGCATGTATGGGGGTGTGTTCTACCTCAGGAGGATGGACCCTGTGAAGAAGCTCATGCCAGCCCTGAAAGTGGGCTCGGGGCCATTGAGAAGGGAATTCAGGAGTTCTGGTTACCTGGAGCATGTTCTAGAAGAAGGGTGGCCTCTGGATGGGCATATCCACTTGGCCTCATGGACACTTTACTCCATGGGAAGGGGTAGAGCTGAAGGAAGACCAGAGCAGAGCCTCGGGCAAGGACCCCTCTTGCCAGACTCTAAGAACCATACCCTTGAATGTGTACTTCAGAGAACAACACAATGGGTCTTGTCACAAGCTGGAAATGCCTTTGAAGTCTTTAGCTTCATTTTAAGAAGTCACACAAAATTTCCTTCTCCCCAACCCACCTTAATACGTAGCAGATCAAGTTTTCATTTGCTTAGACCAAGACCCTTATAGCCATCCTTGACTCTAACACCCCATGGGCATTACCAAATCCTGACAAAGCTATCCAGACTCCAACCTCTTCTCACCCCTCTCACTGCTACTGCCATGGTCTAGGCTATCATCATTTCTTGTCCAGAATTTTACAAGAGCCTCCCGACTGGTTTTCCTACCCCAGCCTTGTCTCCACCCTTGTACCCCTTACTGTCTACCCGCAGCATAACACCCAGAGGGAGCCTCCTAAAATCCAAGTCAGATCAAGTCATTCTTCTGCTTAATATCTTAATGGATTTCCAACCCATTCAGCATGGAAGCCAAATTCTGTACTCCTCCCCTCCCACATCAACCTCTACTGTTTCTCCCCTCAGTCACTCAACTCCTGCCATGTCAGCATCCCTGGAACCCATGAAGCACACCTCCACCTCAGGGACCTCTTTCTTACTGTTCCCCCTGCTTAGAATACTCTTTTCTAAGATATTTGATCACCTCATCCCTCATTTCCTTCAGGTCTCTGCTTAAAATCACCTTTCCTGACGATCATATTCCTGATTTCCACCATGACATTATTCTCCTCATCCTATCTCATTTCTTCCATTGCACTTATCACAGAAAGCGTATACCATAAACACATCTTTGTTTTCATATACATCTCACCACCCACACATTCAGAATGTAATCTCTACGAGGCTAGACGCTTTTTTTCTATCAGAGCCTAGGACCATGTGAGCACATAGTAGTCCCTGAATAAAATATTATTGTATGAATAAATTCATTCCAGAATTCAGTTCTGCATTTATCCATGATTGTTTTAGGATTAATTTTTTTTAATTCTTTAAGTTAAAACATAAGTGAAATGAGTCTGTGATATTGCTACGGGCTGGCATATTACCTCAAATCTCCAGATTAAAAGTGATGAAAGCCAGTGCTCAGTAAATGTTTACTTTATAGAGAAAAGAAGTGTATTCACATTAGGGTGACTCTTGGCATATTGTCTATGGTTCTGAACCCAGTCACAACCCATCTCCTATTCCCTTGGGTGTTATGTCAGCGAAAGTTGATTGGCCCTCTTACAATGGATTTAAGTACTGCAGTGAGCTTCCTCAAAGTAGCATGGGATCCTCCTCTCTCCCTGGCTCTTGTCTTTGCTATATTTATATGCCCTTGGTTATTTGAAATGTTATCTAATTATGCCCTCCTAACATAACTAATTTCCATAAACCACACATAAAAAACCCTAGTCATTATTGTAGTCAAATTTTGCCTCGACAAATTGTAACCTCATCAAGGTCAACAGCTATATCTTGTTTTCTTTTTAGCTCTCACCTCACACACCTCACATCAGTTCTTTTCCCAACATGATACCACATGAGTCATCGGTGTGTAAGCCATTGCTCAAGAAGTTAAAGTCACATTAAAAAAAAAAGAAACTATCTTTTGAAATTTGAGACTTCAGGGAAGGCTTAGCTCCAAAGCAAGTGCTCAAATATTTCTTCCTATGATCATTGATATCCTCTAAGCAAAGTCCTTATAAAATCTTACAGTTAATCCTCCTTATTATTTTGATAATTATCATGGGTTGCTAAATATAGGTCACTGAGAGCAGAGAAATGCAGACTACCCACACCTTTGTTAATTTTTTTTCTAAATTGATATATATTTATTATGGGAAACTTTGACAACATAAACAGGTGAAAGGAAGAAAATAAAAGCATTCATGGTCCATTCCCTAGGGATTACCATCATTGGCATTTTGGTTTGTGTCCTTTGTTTGATCATAATGCATTTACTTCTTTGCTCCTGATTTCAATTTTTTAAACTTATTTACACAAGTAATATATCATCCTCATTTTAGAGAATTTAAATACACAGAAACAAAAAGAAGGGGGCCATCACTGATAATCTCACCATCCGGAGATTTCCACTGCTAATATTTTAGGAAATATCTCTTTATAATTGCACCTATACATATACTCATGCATGAAAATTATAGAGTACATATTTTGTTTCTACTAAAATGCTAAAATATAACATATAATACTCTACAAACCTACTTTCATCACTTACTAAGTCATACCATTAAATATTTTTTACATCATCATGATTTTCAGACTCTATTTTCCCATTATACAGATGTATCAGAACTTATTTTTTATTCCCTGGTATTGAACATATCTGTTGTTTCCTTTTTTTTTTTTCTATTTAAAGTGGGCATGCATGCAAGAAAGCATTTTTTCACATTTATGAAATTTGTGGATGTGGAATAGCTGAGGAAAGAGACAGCAATCTTCTCTGGTCTTTTCTCTCTCTCTTTTTTTTAGCTTTTTTATAATATTTTCTTGGTCATGTCTCTACACAGAACATGGACATCTCCTATTGAATCCTTTTCTTTATAAGATATTTACCACATATAAGGCATATATACTTGATTGAGCCCTGCTATTTATCAGGCAAACATAACATCATATTAAACATGGTTTTAGTTGGATGGACGCTTTTGTTGTTCAACACACAAGAGCAGTCTTGCCAAATCAAGCGACGTCACCAACTTCCCAGATTTCAGGTACCCTGACATGTAGTCATGTTAACTCCAAGACTGTTTGGATTAAATTTATGAGAAGTACTTTGTACTGGTATCATATGCTACAGATTTTCTTCAATCCACATTAATTCAATATTGCGACCATTATTACCAAAAAATAACTGCTAACTCATATTGCAGTTAATTTGCCAAGTCTCAAACACGCATAAGTAAATATACTTGTAATTTTAACCTTTTATCTCTCTTTGCAAGCCAATAGGAGTCCTAAGCAAAGGAACCCAAAACAATAGTTCCTTCCAAACTCATTAGGAAAAAAAGGGAGAAAAATCAGTAAGACTCCACACCGCCTTGTACCTGAGTACAGGTGAGATGTGTTGAGATTGATATATGTGGTGTCGTTTTCTGGACCATTAAAAATCCTGTCAGCTCTGGAATGAAATGCTGCAGTGATTTACCAGCTGATGACATAACATTGTGCTATCATTTAGAAAGAGAAATGAGAAGCACAGGTATTGAACTGAACATATTTTTAAGTTTATCACCTTAAAAATAAGATATTCTGTTCAGGAGAAAACCTGTAAATTTATTTTCACTGATCAAGTTCTTCATCTAAGTCATTTTGATTTAAATGGCAAACTAAGCTTTGAGGGAATAAACAAGTGAATGAGAGAAAAGCTTTTACCAACAGAGACAAGGGAATGCCTGGTAACAAATTGCAAACTCTTTGAGATAGGTTTTCAAAGCCATTTCAGCGATTTAATTTTTTTTTTTTCTGTTCTTAAGATTTCATTCACCTCTAGACTGAACCAGAGTGAGATGACACCAAAACATCAATTTTTTTTTTCTATTTCACATAAGCTTCTCTATATGACCCAGAAGTAGCAAAGCCTCAGAAATAGCAGGCATCTATCTGTGACCCATTCAAACAAGTTAAAGCAAACTGTACATCCTTCTATCGTGATCTCTTTTTTGTGTGTGTGGTAATACAGGTGTCTGTATGTGGTCTAAGCAAGAGAGAATAAAATAGACTTTGAAGACTTTTTCTTATCATAAAATGGTTCACTTATATTTTCATCATAATGAATCAGAAACATTCATTATTTTTAACAAAAGATGATGACAAATTTTGTAAAGATCATCTATAAATGTCTACAAATGGAATCAATATCTATCCAGAAATCATTTGCAGAATCTGAAACTTTTCATGATCAGAAAACATAGTCAGATATATTTTGTCATAACTACGGATGCTCCATTTAGGGTTAAAACAAGATTTTTAAGTTTATACTAATTGTTTCTGCAGGACTGGCAAATTGGAGAGTAGCCGGTAGAGAACATGCTATATGAAAGACATTTGATGTTTCAGACCTACGAACACCTAGGTGGAATAGGATAGCTGAAGATCTGTAAGGTGAAAGAAGGAGTGAATTTATTTTGTGTTGTTCCAGAAAAAAAAAAAAAAAAATTAATGTGCCAGAGAAGGCAAAGTCCCCAGAAGAATGCCTGGCACAAATGTTGAAAATGCAAGTTCAGAGCACGGCTTAGCCCTGACTTTATAAGTGTCCCTCTTCTCAACAGCACATGGTCCAGAGATACACACCTGCTGAATGATGCTAACTTGGAGCCCATGTTTACATAAGATGAGCCTGCTCTCTTGGCTCCCACCAATTGTGCCAGGGGCCACACGTCTCAGATTCCCCTTCTCAAAAACCCAAAGAAAGAAAATGTAGTCAGATGGTTGAGGATAGTGGAACTGGCTACAAGCTCAGAGTTGGCTTAATGGCCAGTCATTGTTACTGGAGCTTATCGGATGAATCCAATCTGTCAAAACAAGAAAGAAGCAAATGTTTAGGAAGAAGAGATAAGAGAATGAAAGCCCAGAGAAGGTGATGGAGACAAAAACAACTGATGACTTTCCAGTTTCTAAAGTCCAGAATCAGGTTAGCTGAGATGATCCTGTATCGTTTTAAGAACCCCTGCTCACCCCGACTCTTTTGTAAACTACCCTGTGTAGTTTTTCTGGTCCTTCACATAAAAACATCTTAAATCCAATAACTCAAAATCACACTTTCCTTCTCCCTGTCCTTCAGATGCTAAAACCAGGACAAATGAGTATAAGTTACAGGGAAATGGATCTCATTTAATGACGAAAACTGTCCAGACTCAGAATGGATGGCTTCTGAAGGGTCCAAGCAGGCTTTATAATCCCCCCTTGCTATCACAAATCATGCCATTGGAGTTGCTTATATTTGTTTTGTTTTGTTCCATTTACAATCTTTGTTTATAGTCAGAGCAGGGTTTAAGGTTTAGGAAACAAAAGCAATTCCCTAACTTTGTCTGCACTGTAACCCTCACTAGTTGCCCCCAATCACACCAATAATCGCTTGGTTTACATGAGGTTTATTGAGGAAATGACTGTACACAAAAGCTGTTTGACCTTGTGAAGTTTTCTAAACCACTCAAAGCCTCAATTTTTTCATCTGTAAGTTAGGATCACAATCCCTTTCTGAAATCTTTGGACCAGAGGTATTTCAGATCTCAGAACTTTAAGATGGTAGATAGTTCATGAGGTTCACATACTGTATTTTATGTCGAGGCCTCACAGAGGTTTAAGCAAACACCCTCTAATTACGCCATGTCTGCAGTGAAACATTTGGATATTCACACCAACTGGGATAAAGACCATAAGTAAGCTTCACACCAATTCAGGTCAGATTTTGCTATCAAGTGAGTTGGCCACAGACCCAGTAAAACCCTTTTATGCTCCAGAGCTTTTTGGATTTCAGGACTGTGGATGGGGCTTGTGACCTACAGTACTTACCTCCTAGGGGTGTTGTAAGAATGAAATATGACCATATCTATAAAGCAGTGGGAACAGCCTGTGTGTCTATTTCCACCATTCGGTTATGGTGGTTTCTGTCTCTTTTTGCTTCCCTTTCAACCTTGAGTGTCAGCTCCAGCTCAGCCAAGCTCACACTTTGTGAGGGTCTTCAAAGTCAGCTCCATAATTAGCTGACAATTTCTTTTTGCTCAGAGGCTGTTTGGCATGTAGTGAGTGCTCTACGTTAACTACCATCACAACAGTTCCCACCAGTGGTATCATTATTGTCTTTCTACCCCACATAGCCAAATTCATAGCTATGATTTCTTTCTTTTTCATGGGGATTTTGCATCCTGAGTGACATTTTCACCGTCAACAAAAAAAGCATAGAAAAATGGAAGATCTGGGAACAGTAAACAAATAGATTTTTTATAGGGGAAAGGACAGGTAAAACCTACATACATCCAAATTTGGCTTCAAGGTCATCCTTTTCTTGGCTGTCAATACACCATCGCGTTCTAACGAATTAAAGAAAGAGCACTAAAAATTGGCCATTTGGGTCACAGACTTTGTTAAACTAAACCACACACGTGCATACCCTTAAAAGAGCTATTTGAGCAATTTTAACTCCTATGCTCTTACTTCTAAGATGTTTTAAGACTGAAAAACAATCAAAACTCTTGCAGGGAGGGCTCTCCTTTCTTTCTTATCTTAGCAGTTTCTTATACTTTGGAAAATGCTGCACTTAAAAGTCCAAAACACTTTTGATGTGCAAAGGAGGTGAAAAGTACCGTCAGCATTGATTCAATCTTTCCCTCCCAGCTAAGATGACCTACAGGGCTGTGAGTTTCTATGTGCTGCCCTTTCAACCGTTTCAAATTGTTGGAATTCTGATAGAAATTTCATTTTTCTACCTGCCCCCTCCCTCAGAACTAATTGCTAACTTCTGCTCTTTGGCAGTCGTAACTGACCCCAAATCTAAACTTTATAAGCATAAGGTGGTCCAGCAGAGGCTAGTTAGAGAATTTAAAAAAGAGAGAGGAACAGAGAGTTAAATACTTCATAAACACCAGCAAGATTTACTGAGAGCACTCAAGGTCAGCAGAAAGTTTCAAGAACACGGTCACAGACAATTGTCCATGTAGGCAAGGCCAAACCTTCCTGTGCCAGAAAGGCCTAATTTGTCGCATACCAGAAAAAAGTATCTAAAAGCCAATTGATTTAATCTCATTAATGGTTAACACCCCCTCCAAAGCACTGATGTGATAGGTTTTCCACAAATTTGCTTCTAAATAAAAAGAATAATCAAATTTAGAATTAGGCAAATTGCTTTAGCCTGCTATTTAAAAATGGCACAAGTAATCAAATTAGCTAAATTTATCAGGAGTAAATGTGAATGAACTCAGAAATTGAATTTGGGGACTAGCCCTGGTGCAGTCTCTACATCATGTCAGAGAGCAAAGCTAGATAAAAATTCTTTTTCTTTCCAGAGCCTGAAAATACAGAAAGCAAAACAGAGGATGATGTCCAAATAAAAATGACCGAGTTTCTTCCCACACCATCATATGACAGAGTCAGTAATATCTATTGGAATCAACAAACCCATTTCATAGTGTGTAAGTGTCTATGCATGTCCTACAATTACTGATGGAGTTGGGCTTCTCAGCCTGGCCAACAGATCCTTTTAGTATTTAGGAAACATTTTGAACTTTTAAAAAGAATTCCCTAATTTTCCACTGCTGGTCCACACTTATGGTTTAGATTTTTGTTCAGTTTTGATTGTCCAGGATAAGCAGTTAGCATTTAGTTTTGAAGGAGGGGTAAGCGGAAGAAGGAAGACATTTCAGAGGCTGGATGAGGAGAACTGTTGCCTCCTTTCATGTTTACAAAATAGTTGTTCTTTGTATTACTGGCATTGTCTTCTGTGCCCACACCAGCGTCATTTAGGTAACAGGCAAAGAGAACTGACTTTAGGCCTGATGCTTGATACGTGTATCATCACTAAACCCTCCCAGCTCCCTGGAATCACTATTATTGCCCCACTTTACAGATGAGGAGGCTGAGGCCCCAGAGATGTTAGATCACTTACCCAGTGTCGTTCAGCTATATATGATAAAAGTAAGGTTCATACCATTATTTCTGTGAGTTTGAAGACTGCCTATTATTAAAAGTTGCTCAACAAATACTTATTTAAATGGTTATATTTTACATAAAGAAAATAGTCTAATTTTCACTTCTGATAACAGCAATGATAACTACTCCTTCTCTACTTTCAAGTCCAGTTTTTCTACACTACTTTCATTTCACAGCAAGCCGGGGTGTTGGTAGGAAGGACAGTTACCATTCTCATTCTACAGATGAAGAGGCAGAGACCCAGTGAATTTAAGTAACATACCTAAAATCACACATTTATAAGTAAACGTGCAACTCGAGCCCAGGTTTGTGAACTCAAATCCTAAGGTTTGTACTCTCCTCCACTGCCTCCTCTATCCAAGGACAATAAAAACAGAATAAAGAACCATAGTCTACTTTCTGACCTCTGATGTCTAACTATGGCCAGGTCTCTAAGACTGTTTACTTAGAGAAAAATAGTTCTGTGGCAAATGGCTGATCACTTAATTCAAATTAACAAGAGGAGATCAGCTATTCGGTGGTCTCAGTGCTGATTTGACACAAAGTAGGTATCGTTAGGGCCTTCTTGCAGGACCCCTAGGCATAATCCTCCTAGAGATGAAAAGCACTGCGATTGTAAATGACCCTCTTGGTTTATTTCAAAAAGCCTCTGGGTTACAATTTAATCCCACCTTTGCTCAGCCCCTCATGGGTAATGGGTTGCTTTCCTAATTTACAGGGAAAGTGTTAAACCTCGTTTTTCTTAAGCCGCAAGACCAAAGCCATCAGAAGCAGAGACAACAGGGATCTGACAAGGCCAGGAGGCAACCCCACGTCCTTCTCCGGTGAACCTGCCTGAAGGTTTATGTGGGATCGGGAAAGGACAAGATGCCCTTCCTGCTGTGAAGTCTCTACTAATCACAGGAGCAGATTTCAAATAATCTCTTCAATTTTGCTCTTCTGGGCTGCTTGGCTTTGTAAACTGTCAGCAAAGCTGTCAAAGTGGGAAGCTAGATCTTGCAGTCTCTCTGGGTGGATGCTACTCGAATCATGTCTGTGTGATGGCAGACACAGAGGCCGGAGCAAGAAGAGCTAACTGCGTCGTTGCAATAGTACTGAATCCCCCTGGCTAATTAGGCCTTCATGTTCTTTTATAACAGTAGGGAAAAAATAGCTACTTGGAGATTCCATTAGAAGTTGCACGCGTTCAAGGTGCATGAAATTGCCCAGGTATTGCCGCCGGTAAAAGGAAACCTTCCTCTTTTGACTTGAGATCATTAGGTTTCTGCTGTACTGCAGATCATCTGCTGTTCTTATCTCCAACCAGAGATAGAGGGAAGCCCTTTCATCAGCCCCGGGGACAGCATTGTCTGCCACGATTGTTCAGCACGCCCGGTCAGGAAGCGAGTGCTGCAGAGCAAGGAGTAGGAGAGAGAGAAGCAAAATAATAGCTGCTTTGTGGGGAATCCATACTATGCGCCTGGCCCAGGTGAAAAGGACAAGGTCTCTGATTTCACTTTGTCTTTCCAACAACCTTGTGGAAGCGATATGACTATTAGCCCAATTTCACGGGTTCAGAAAACTGAGACTTGCCCATCATCAGAGTAAGGGGTGAAAAAAAATCATTTGAATGTTTTATAAAGAGTCAGATAAAAGGGAGCCTGCAGGTACAAAATTTTCTTAGTTAATGTGAAGGCTCATTCTTTGAAGTGTAAATCCGCCACCAAGGAACCAGACATTCCTTTTATTTCACAATATTTTAGGTAGAATGATTTTATTTTCTACATTAGACTTCAGTTATCTTAAAATCCATCTTTAATAGAACAGATAAAATAGATACAGAAGAAATGACTTAAAAACTGGCACTGGGCTTCCCTGGTGGCGCAGCGGTTGCGCGTCCGCCTGCCGATGCAGGGGAACCGGGTTCGCGCCCCGGTCCGGGAGGATCCCACATGCCGCGGAGCGGCTGGGCCCGTGAGCCATGGCCGCTGAGCCTGCGCGTCCGGAGCCTGTGCTCCGCAAAGGGAGAGACCACAACGGAGGGAGGCCCGCATACCACAAAAAAAAAAAAACAAAAAAAACTGGCACTGATTATCCTGACTGGTTCGGCACCATAAATAAATATATAGCAGGTCAACATAGTTACGAAATAACAAATCTGTGTGCATTCAGTCAAATGTCATTCAGCAAGAATTTGAGTGGCTACTAAGTGCCAAACCCATGTGAAATGGTAGGGATTCATTGGTAAAAAGATAACTTCCTTTTTTTTTTCATGGAGCTTACAGGGGAAAAATGCATTAAAAAATGTTTCGTTATGTATAAGTAATTTGGTGTTTCTAAAGCTGGCAAGTGAAATGAAAAACAAGACCCTGGTGGTCAATTTTTATATTACAAACTTTCATTTAAAAGAGCACAAGTAGGGTGGGAGAAATTGGGAGACTGGGATTGACACATAGACATTATTGATACTATGTATAAAATAGGCAACTGATGGGAACATACTGTACAGCACCGGGAACTCTACCTAATGCACTGTGGTAACCTAAATGGGAGGGACGTCCACCTAAATGGGAGGGACGTCCAAAAGGGAGGGGATATCTGTATGTGTATGGCTGATTCATTTTGTTGTGCAGTGGAGGCTAACACGACATTGTAAAGCAACCATACTCCAATAAAATTTAATTTTAAAAAAATTAAAAAAAAATAAAAAAGCGCAAAACTGTGAATTATACAAAATAATTGCATAAAAACAATTTTTTAGAAAAGAAGTGAAAACTCACTATGACCCTAAGAAGTAGTTATTAAAAAGAATTCATGAGAAAATGAAAAATAGAAAAGAAAGTAATAGATAATATGATGAGCGATAATAAATACGTAGCATGCAAAAAAATTTTTGATGAGCTTCAAAACCATATGTCAGACTCTTCACTCTTGTGTCTTATTAGAATCCAAAACAGGATGCAGAACAAACATTTCGTTGTGCATATGCCGTGCGTACACTTGACTATCTCTGTAGAAAATACCTTTTAGCAGATGATGTTTTTCTGATGCAGTTTGGGTTCAGCAATGAAGGACATAGTTCAGTTATTTCGTAAGTTTGAAGGAAAAGGTTTAGGAAAAAGAAATATAAACCAAGCATTTTCCGTTACCCATAGAGATAAACCAAAAGCACAGATACAATGCTCTTCAACTGCTTAATGGATTTTGAATCATTTTACAGAGACCTCACTGAGCATACCTCGATTTAGAAGAATAACCATGAGACCTCCATTTAGAATTATAATTAAATGTCATTTGGGGACTACTAACCACGCTCATGGCATTATCTGGGTTGTTGACAGTGGGGAAGGGATGAGGTTGCACAGTTCAGCTTCTGGTCAGAAATGCCAGCTGATCATTATACTCCAGTAAATTTCATGCATCAGTGTATTTATTGCAATTATAAACTGAAAATATGAAGGGAAGAAAAAGTAAAGATCTATTGATTGCATGATGGGCCTTGTAGGTTCATTGTGATATCCTTTATTCCTTGATAACAAGTGTGCCATCCTGTTTTACCCAATCAAACGTGTTTCCCTCTATTTCTACCCTTCCCTTTTGTGAAGATGAGCATGAAAAAAAAGCATACAAAAAATTTTGTGTCCACGTATGAAGGTATAATTTTTGTCTTGGGACAGCGGTCAGGCCCCGAATCTCTCCCATTGTGGAGACCTGGGGCCGTTTAGGGCTTGGGGTCTAGATCTTAAGGGGTTCAGGCATTTTTGCTGTCCTGATTTCCCTGCAAAAGATGGGAATTCTCAAGCAGCTCTTGACATAACAAATTGTTTAGCTACACTAGGTCTAGAAATGCTCCTCTTTGGGGAGAAAATTTTTGAGATAGCTTTACAATTCCTTTGCTTTACTTTTAGATCCTTAGAAGAGAAACACACAGAAAATCAGAGCTTGCCTTTAATCTTTATTGGTACATTTTGGGCTCAAGTGCTTCAGCTGGAACTGAGGACCCACTGTTTCTCCAGTGGTCTATCCAGAAATCAGAAATGGGAACTCATGGCAGGAAAATCACTACAGAAATTGGAATAAACTTGAGGTTGGAAAAGCATTTGAGAACATTATGTAAAAGAAGCAAAAAAAAAAAAAATCACTGTGCTTATTTATGAACAAATGAAGCAAGAAAGCATAGATTTAGGCGGCTGTGAGGCCAGAGAAAAAAAGTGACTTTGGTGTAAATGGGAAGAAGTTGAGGAAGTTAGAGCCTAAAAGGACGTGGGAGGATTCAAGCAGCTCAGCAGGTGCCACCTGGCTTTGCAAGACCTATTTTGGCAAATCTGGCGTATGTGGCCATGCGTCAGAGTGGACTTTGTTGGGAGTCCTATATTTACCAGGTAAGTGACCAGATGTCTTTGCCAATGTGTAATAATTTCTGGGGAAGGGATTTAAAAATTCAGGCCATACCATCCAAAATAGGAAACCAACTCTTCTTGCTTTAAGGAAATTTATAGACAATTCAAGATAAGCCATCTGTGCAATAAGAAATACACATCCTACAGACGGTGAGAATTATAGGACACATAATATTGTTAATAACAGCAACATTTTCAGATGTATTGTATGAGACCTATATGTGCATATGTTTATCTGGTCTGTTATGGTGGTATTTTTATTCACACACCACAGTTTGACTCCATCTCTGAAAAGGTGCTAGACACATAGTAGGCTATCTATAATTCTGGAAGGAAGGCAAGAAAGAGGGAAGAAAGGAAGGAAGGAAGAAGCTGTAGGATTATCTTGGAGTGGAGTATTTGTTATGTGTATTAACAGAAATTAAATATAATATAATAGACCACATAACTGAGTGAATTTGGGGCTGAGTGTCATTTGATGGAGGAAAGGCAGTAGAGGTAGATGATTTTTTTGGTAGCCATGACCTCTCCTCCCTTCAACATGTGACTCTATGATATTTACCTGCTCTCCCAGTACCATGGGGTCAAAAGTGGCCCGAGATGAGGTTGCCGATCCAGACCCTTCCAGGGTGGGCATTAGTAGGAACCAGGAGCCGTCATGTATCCTGAGACCACAGTCACCTGAACTCATGTAGAAGGGGTGCCAGTTCCTTCCTTCCTCTGTGGCTGCCTCCCTCTGTGTGTGTGTGTGTGTGTGTGTGTGTGTGTGTGTGTGTGTGTGTCTCTGGTCATTTTGATTCATTTGACACCATAGTTTGATCGGTTTTGTTTTAATCCCATGTGGTGTGCTGGAGCCAGCTTGTATGACCGCTTAAATTTTCAGGAAATTTGTGAACCAGTTGTTGGACACAGCAAACCTAATTAATAAAATTAAGTTATATAAACTTGCAAGTAAATAGACTCTTATAAAAAACAAAGGTAAAAAATACTCAAACTTGTTACTTCCAATTACTTTACTGCGTTGTCTTATGATCTAGGCTCTTGAGGTTCTTTACTTCTGTTGTATCTATATGGGGAAAAACTAAAATGGTATGCTGCTGTGATTATCTTCCCAAATCCGCCTCGAGTGAGATCACATGGGTAGCTTGAAACTGGCCGTGGTAGCAGTATTTACTCCACAGAAACTGGTATATGCTGCAAGTCAGGGCTTCTTTTGCAGGGTGGGGAGGATGGTGGTTACAATTTTACTAACACACAGACGTCTTGTTTTTCATTTTGTCGGTGTGTATTACTCCCTATCTTCTGGAACTGAATCCTGCTTCTTTTGGAGGAAACATGCTTTCCCTCCATAAGTAGTTTGAGCGAGACTTCCAATTATATGCTCCCATTCCTTGATCTCAGATATAGGAATGTCATACAGGTTTGGCCAGTCAAAATGACCCTCCCCCTTGACCGTAGTGATAAGCCCAGGGGTGAGCATGTGACCTATTCCAAACCCATCAGTCCTTCCCTGAGATTTTCTGGACAGATCCTGGGAAAATTCAGGCTTCCCCTCTCCCTCTGGAGTAGCTAACCTGGGGTAATGTAAGCCTAAGGCTACCTGTGGCCACGCTTCCCCCAATATCCACATCACATGTAGGAAATCCTGAGACCAGCCACAGCAAGCAGCAAACCCCTGAGACAGAGGACAACCTGGTAATATCATCGGAGTCCTTGTGTTCAGACATGCCTGTTCATCCATGTTCTTCCCAGTTCATGTAAATCAACACACTCCAATTTTTGCTTAAGTTGTTTTGAGTTGGGTTTCTGTTACTTGCAACTAAAAAGTCCTAACTAATACAATTGATTTGGGCTTATCTATTTATTTTCTCTCGCTACCTCTGTTTCCTTGGTTCATCAGTTGTATGTATGTATGAGTTATATGTTGATACTTTAAAATTGATCTAGAGAAAAAAGCCCTCCTAGGAAACCAGATGCAGTCATTCAGGAAATCCTTAAATCTCTCTTAACCAGTATTTCCAAGGTTTTGCTGCTGCCCTGGGGATTGGGGTAATAAAATGCAGAGGTTTATCACCTTTGAACTCAAACTCTGCCAAGAAGAAACAAGGTTCCAACACTATGATGCATTAGTATCACTCCAGCAGAAGAGCTGTAATGGTGGGAATATGTCTTGAAATGAAATCATAATGAAAGAACTGGTAGGTTTGCTGTCTTTTTTTTTTTTTTTTCTTTTGCGGTACTTGGGCCTCCCCCACCGTTGTGGCCTCTCCCGTTGCGGAGCACAGGCTCCGGACGCGCAGGCTCAGCGGCCGCGGCTCACGGGCCCAGCCGCTCCGCGGCACGTGGGATCTTCCCGGACCGGGGCACGAACCCGCGTCCCCTGCATCGGCAGGCGGACTCTCAACCACAGCGCCACCAGGGAAGCCCAGGTTTGCTGTCTTGATTAAATTATAGAAGCTGAAGGCCACCATTACTTAACAGCAGTACTATGATTAATTGGTATAAGAAAAAAAAGGGAAATTGAATAAAGGGAAAGAGAAACAGAGAAAAGAAAACTGGGGGGAAAAAGGACCAGAAACTAGTTTAGTTCCTTGTGCCCTTATCCTATCCGAATGTCCCTCTTCAGAGAATAGTGCCACATTGGGACTCAGTGTCGCTCATTTCCGTTGGTAGTTCGGGCATTTACTAGAGGGTGTAGCCATATGAACCTTGGGGAAATCCAAAAATTAAGTGGTCAAAATGTCCCATTTTATGATTGTCAGAAGCCTCTTTGCCCAGCCACACTGATGCTTCCTGAAAAAGTGATGTGACATGGTTTTGGGGGCAGTGATGGAAATTATGCATAGGCTCAAGCATATAGACTTGTAACAGATGCATCCTTTGTTCAGTGCCAGTGGCATTTGCTCGTTCAAGCAGTGCCACCTGCCACTGATGGGAGTAGCAGAACTGTCTTCATCAGACTAGTTTTGCACTGTGATTTTAGACATTAGGCTTCACTACATAATCTCCAGACTTTCAGACTTCTCAGAGATTCTGTGAGCTGGTCAGTATACATTGAATATTATTTTTTTCAACTGAAATCAGTCAGAATCATTTTGTTGATTACACTTCAGCATCTCGATTGGCTCAATGAGGCAACACAGCACCAAGGTCATGGTTAGAGGGGTAGTGATAAGCATTAAGTCCCATGTGAGGGGTGAGGTTCAAATGGAAGAGTAGGAAAATCATCAGAAGTCAGGGTGTGTGTGTGTGTGTGTGTGTGTGTGTGTGTACGGTGTCTGGGTGTGAACGTTGGCCATGAATGCTCTATTGACATCCCACCTGCTGGAGGGAGTGGGTCCAATGGCTCAAAACTCTGGGTCACACCAGAAACAAGATGCTCAGACCTTTCCAGACAATAGAAATTAGAAACTGGGAAGGAAGGTTTCATAATGAATATGGTAATTTTCCCCAGAATTGGTATTTTAGCTGGAAATATTTAATTGTGGTAATACATCTGTTGAACTTGAAATGAGGCAGATAATAGTGTATAAAAGGTCATATTACTCATCACATACAGTCTCTGTTCCAAAACACTTTGCTCAGAGCAAACTGTTCTACAAGATATGACTGTATGTCTCCTATCTCAGGAGAAGGTAAAAATATAAATAATTTGCATTTTTGTGAAATGACCATTTCCTAGGAAAACATCCTCTCATTTTTCTCTCTCCTTGGATTATTTAAATGTGAATTACTATCATAAAATAGAAATCATTTACCTAATGTTTTCTTATTAATATTTAGCATTTAATAGCACTTTCATATCAGATAATGCTTTTTTCCCAGTCATTTATTTCTAGTTAATTGTTTCTGTTTACCATACTTCTGCATGAATTATGGTATCTTTTTTTTTTTATGAATGCATGTTTCCTAGGTGATCAATCATCTGGAGGCACTTCTATTCCGTCTCTGGTTAAAGGATGTTTCTGCTTACCTTGAATGGACTGTGCTCATAGTTTTGTATTTTGTAGAGCAGCAGGTAATGGAGGTTATGCAGATGGAACTAAGTCATCTGGCTTTAGGTGCTGTGAGGCAATTGCTCCAACAGAGAGGCATCTTCTCCAGGAAAGGGAGGGACATTTGACTTGATGCCTTCTATTCTGTCCTGGGATCGTATGAGAGTGTACGGGCTGGAAAGATTGTCATGACTATGGTATGGAAACTTTTGGACCTGTTAGATCCTCTGAGGTTGGCTGATCCACCTTCGTCTACCCAAGGTTTATTCACCTTTGATCCTGGTTCCTTTGGGCTCCTTCCTTGTCAGAAGGATGAGATTAAGGACAACAAAACTCCCGCTGACCCTGGAATATGTGCAGGTTTTATGTGAGTAAAAAAGACTCAGGGTGCTGGCACCGAGGATAAGAATCTGACGGGAGAGGAATCAGAGAATTCTTTGAGAATAATCTGGAAAAATAATGTATTTAGTAAGGCTTACTTGATTTAAAGCAATCACAGAAATATTCCCTTTCCTCTTCTTTTCTCTTCATTACCCTGTTTTACACACTCACATGTTCTTCTACAGAATGTGAGTACCAAGGTAAAACAATGGCCTAGCTAAAATGTGGTTAAAACTCCAGCCCATAGAGTCCCATGTTTCACCTTGTGGGTCACATCAGACCGCCACATTCGTGGTGATGTACAAAGTATCACTTTCAGCAACCAACTCACCATAAAGTATAAACCGAGTGTTTGTTCCCTAACACTGGCATTTGAATGAGGTTGACCATAATGAAATATTGTCAGATATATGAGCTGAAGGATTTTCTTTCCCTACTCCTCATGTTCCAGGTCTATTAAATAATTGATGTTCACAACTGAATGCACAAAGGACCCATGGATATTTATGGGGTTGAACTGAAAGGCTGGGAACAGACCTTCTAAGCATAGGACGACATACAATTTGGAGCCATCTGACAAGAACTTAATCCTGGGAAACTGAAGGATATTTTGCTAAGAATGTGACTTCAGACAAACTGGTATATTTCTAAATCATAGGCAGAGTATTGAAACAGACTTAGATCTCTCTTTCTTTGACTGCATTTCCAACACCACTTGCTCTGGGATCTATTGCAAAGGCCACCCCACCTAAATCTACTCCCAGCTTTAAGACAAGGGAATCATGTGTCACATAGTTGGGGCAGTAGTAGGGGTTGAAGTAACCATTGAAGAAGTTATTTTTCAGTCTAAATGTTACCTGTGTGAATGTAAAAAACCCCATGCTTTTACTCCTTCATTCACTCAACTTATATTACCAGAAACTGTCAGGAAAAGAGATACAAAGATGAATTATGAATGGTCACTCCAAAGTACAGAGATAGATAAGTAGGCAGACAGATAATAAAGAGTTCAGTGGGTAAGACAGAGACAATCACTGACATCAATGTGGTCAGTGTAACAGGATAGGGAGGGTGGGAGGGAGACGCAAGAGGGAGGAGATATGAGGATATACGTATATGCATAGCTGGTTCACTTTGTTATAAAGCAGAAACTAACACACCGTTGTAAAGCAATTGTACTCCAATAAAGATGTTAAAAAACAAAAAACAAAAAAACAAAACAGGACCTGGAGATAGTTACAAGCTACAACAAAGGCAATTTAGCATCATGGTTAAGGGTCTGAATTTGGTCTCAAATCCTGACTCTTCCACATACTAACTGTAGCAACTTGAGGCAACTTCCCTGACCACCCTGAGCATTACTCTCCTCCCCTGTGAAAGAGAAATAAAAATATTATTCACTTTTCAGAATACTTTTGAGGATTAAATTAGAACAGCTATTATGATCTTCTCAAGCATGGTCTGAGGACTCCCTGGGGTCCCTGAGACTCTTTCAGGGATCTGCAAGCTCAAAACTTTTTTCATAATAATGTTAAGAAATATTTACCTTTTAACTCTCCTTTTATTTTTATAACAATACTAAGATGACCTACGTGTTTTCCCTGTTATTCTTTCACGAGTGTACGGTGGAGTTTTCAAGAGGTCACATGTGATCTCAACCGAATGAACGCAGGAGAAGATGGGAGAATCCAGATGTCTTCTAGTAAGACATCAAAGCGATTTACAGAAATGTAATTTTGTGTTTTAAAAATATATTATTTATATTAAAATATATATGGCACATGTTTATCATTTTATCTGAAACATTATTTTTAGATGAGTTAATTAATGGATATTTTGAAGTTTTCTCAGTTTTAATTTATAATATTACAAATATTTATAGCTGTGACCCACATAAACATAGCTCTTTGGTGGCCTCAAGGAAGAATGTATAGGGGGCTAAAGACCAAAAAGTTTGAGAACAACTAAATTAGAACATTGTCTGACACGTATAGGAACTATCTAAATGCTAACTGTTACTATTATTGTTAATAGGAGACCTGAAAGCTAGATCCTAGTGATGGGGATTCTGTTCGGGACTCAGCAGAGCCAGTACGGTAAAGGGAACCTGAGGATTTAATGCCTAAGTTGAGTTAAAAAGAGCTGGTCTATTCTGTATGTCTGGATTTAAGAGGTGGTTAATAAATTAACCTAGACATTGACCATATTTGCCGCACTGCATTTATCATGGTGGGGTTACAAATAGAGGTGGGATATAGTGCTGGCATTGAAGTAGCTGAGAATCTACTTGGAAAGACAAAACTTTCACATAGAAACCTCACATATAAGATTATGAAACTAGGGCTAGTATCAGCAGGTGGATGAGAAGAGGCAAAAAAGCCCAGTAAGTAGAAGAAGATTCACAGAAGGTTATCACTGAAAGAACATGTAGTTGTCCTTTAGAGCAAACATTTTATTTTTATATTTTAAAATTACGTAAGTATTTCATGAATACATTTTCTGCATATATATTTTAACAATGTTAAGTTTTTGCAGGGTAAAATGTGAAATTGAAACTTTAGCTCTCTACCCAAGCATCCTCTTCCATCCTGAGATGATTGACCTAAACAGCTTAGCAAATATCTTTCCAGACTTTTTTCGATTCATTAAATATAGAGAAAATTATAATATCAAAACTTATAGGGCTTCCCTGGTGGCGCAGTGGTTGAGAGTCCGCCTGCCGATGCAGGGGACACGGGTTCGTGCCCCGGTCCGGGAAGATCCCACGTGCGCGGAGCGGCTGGGCCCGTGAGCCATGGCCGCTGAGCCTGCGCGTCCGGAGCCTGTGCTCCCGCAACGGAGAGGCCACAGCAGGTGAGAGGCCCGCGTACCGCAAAAAAAACACAAAAAAACAACTTATAGCACTTACCAAATTCCAGATATGATTCTAAACCATTGGCCTAGATCAACTCATACATCTTCACAAAATCCCTTAAAGCATTTACCATTACTAGTCCTCTTTCACCAGTGGATGTGAGGGGAGAACCTGAGGCACAGAGAGACTGAGAAGCTCGCCCAAGGCTACAGAGCTGGTGTGGAACATGATACCCTTCACTTAGATAAACAGACAGAAGGACAGACATAAGAAGGTGTATAAAACCATAGTGTTTTAAAAATTTGTTTTTATATAAATGGGATTGCATCATCATACATGTTGCTGTATTATACACTTGCTTTTTTTCACCCAGCAGTAAGAACAGAACCTCACTTTATTTGACTTAACAGTTTCATAATTCTTCTTGTTTGGTATTTCTTTTTTCAAATTATTTTCTACCTTTTTAATTCTAGATCATGTATTCTTGATGGGGGCCAAAAGGGCATTTTACCCCCAAAAGGGCAAAATTTAGTTTTTGGGGGGTGAAAACGTTACTCTTTTTTAGGTATAAGCCCTGATAGATATACATACAGTACTTCAACAGATATATTCTATACCTGTGATTAGGAAAAAAATATTAAAAAAGCTCCATAGGATAATGATAATATTCACAGTAGTAGTAATAATAACAATAATAATAATAACAATGTTAAGAAAAAGATTGAGAGACACTGTTCTAGATGAACTTTGGAATTAGCTTGTCAATTTTACCTGCTGATTTTTGCAAAAGAAGACTGTGGAGACCAGAGAGAGGACATGACTTGACATAGGTCACATTGCAAATTAGGAGCAGATCTGGGCTGAATACCTACTCTTGCCTTTACTTCTAGACTCTTTTCACTGTTCAGCCTATTCTGATTTATCTTGACACCTTGAATATGAAATCTCTCCTAGGCTTTCAGCAGCTCCTGTGCATTGGATAGGCCCACGTACAAGTTGCCCATAACCCTCCTTCCCTAGTCCAGGGAGGCTGCATCTGAATCGGCCTGTTGACATCCATCTTCTGGCCCATCCCTTTATTTCCCCTCTTCTTCTCCCTTTCTTGGAACTGGGACAGTAAACAATAACATTAATTGGGGCCCTCCAAATAACGCAGAGATAAGCATGAGGCCTTCAGGTTTAGGCTTCATGCTCTACTGAAACTTCCCGTAAGTTCAGAAAAGGGGAGGACCTTTGGGCTCTGTTGACGAGGAAAGGCTAAGAGATTGTAGGGGTTAGAGAAGATGAATTTGGCGAGGGAAAAAGAAAATGTCCATGAACAAAAGAGGAGGGGTAAAAGGTGAAGAAATGCTGCAACTGGATTCCTTATGTCTTCTTCTCTACTTTTACATAATAAAAGGTAAACAAAACAAACAAAATTTACTTTATCATCACATTCAATCATTCTGCTTTTCCACCAGTTCTTACCCCTCCTGTATTTCTGCTGATCAGCAATGAAGTAAGGCTCATTATCAGACTGTCTTTTCTTTGACTCACCTTCTTTCCAACTACCTTTGCTGCTTCTGCCTTTTTCAGGGCAGGGGAGAGGGCGAATAGCAGGACAAGGAAATAAAGGAAAAGGGGGAAAACTCTTTGACTTAGTAAGTACCATGTGTAATTCTCTCTTGGCTATTGGTTACATAATCCTTGATGCCCACAGAGCACTCTCCCCCAGGGCTCTTAAAACTCTACCTGCGATAACCAGCCAGATGTGCCCCAGTGATCCCCACTCCTGGGATTCTCCCCTGTGTAGTCTCCTACCATATTGTACCAGGATTGCTATGGAACACAAGAGAAATGAAGTTACATCACGTCCAAGATTAGCTTATAAACCACACTACAGCTTCCATCTTGGTCTCCTCCTCTCTCTCATGACTTGCTCCAAGGAAAGTCAGCTGCCAAGATGAAGCAACCCTATGGCGAGGCCAATATACTGAGGAGCTGCAGCTGTGTTCTAACAGCTTTGTAGTCGAGGATGAATACAGAGCCTAAAGACCAGTCAAGGCTTCCGATGACTGTAGCCCCAGCTGACAACTTGAGTACAACCTCAAAGAAACCCTGAGCCTTAGAAATTTTGCAAGATATTGCATGTTTGCTGTTTTGTGGTGCTAAGTTTGGGGATAATTTGTTATGAAGCAGTAGATACTAATATACTTCCTCAGCTCTGGTCCCAGCAGTACATGCCTGGGGTTGCAGTCTCTTGCCAATGGTCCTTTCCTTATGAGTCTAACCTGGTTTTCCTGAGAAGTGTTCACTTAGTCCAAAGAAAACATGCATCCTTGGCCCGCCCTCTGGGAAAGTGCAGCTGGCTCTGAAGCCTTCTCTTCTTCACCTTGATGTTGCAGGGGGCAGGCACCAGACTCTGTAACCCCAAACTTCAATGAACAATAATCTTTCAAGCATCCTCCCGTGCTCCATTTTGGGATGGGCCTGTGTGCTAATTTTCTAGGCTGTTGTGACAAATTTCCACAAACTTGGTGGCCTAAAACAACAGAAACTTATTCTCTTATAGTCTGAGGGCAGAATTCTAAAATCAGGTGTCAGTAAGGCCATGTTCCCTCCAAAGATTCTAGGGGAGAATCTTTCCTTTCCTCTTCCAGCTCCAGCATACTTGGCTTATGGCTACATAACTCCAATGTTTGCCTCTTTCTTCACATGGACTTCTCCTCTGTCAGTGTCATTTCCTCTTCCATCTCTTATAAGGATGCTTATTGCATTTAGGGTCCACCTGGGTTATCCAGGATGATCTCATCTCAAGAACCTTAATTACACCTACAAAGACCCTTTTCCCAAGTAAGATCACATTCACCAGTTCTGGGGGCTACCATTTAACTATAGTGTGTGAGTTCCTTTACCCCAGCGGTCACCAGATGGTAAGGAAAAAATATGATTATTCCTGGATTTCCCCTCATATAGCTTCAGGAAGTTAATAATGCACCTCTCTTTCTGTCTCATTTTGACTAGAGTTAAGGGTAAAGTGATTGTGTATTCTGGTTTACACCTCTTGACCAGTGTAATTATTCATCCTTCCTCCCCCCCTTTCATTCTGAAAATAGTCCCAGTTGGGATAAGTTACATGAGGATCCAAATTAGGCATTTAGCCAACTTTCACCTAGTCTTGGGGGAAGGTGAGTAAAACATTACTTTAGAATCTCTGGACTCTTAGTACCCAATAATCTAAAAGATAACAGAAAAATTTTATTTAACATACAGTTACAATTATTATTAATATTCATTTCCCGAAGAGTGACTCCTCCAAAGGTTTGGGGGTAACATATGGTATGTGTCATGAAGAAGAAGAAAAGGAATAGAGACTGAATATTTCAATGACTGCATTTTTTAAAAGCAAGGCTGAAAAAGACCCGATCTGGAAAATATGTCATGAAGAATGAGCAGAGAGCTCACTCCAAAAGTCCTTTAGAATTGCAGGTTATACAAATAATATTTCCGAGTATCCAATCCTCAGGTATGACCGGACAAGACCAGTACTGAACCCAAGCTTGGCTGCTCGCTGCTGGAAAGGCCAATACTTGAGAGGCAAGTGTTGCTGGAAAAGGAAAAGTTTCTTTAATCCAGAGGCCAGCAAACTGGGAAGATGGTGGACTAATGTCCTAAGACGTTCTCCAAGTTACCAGTTGGGAGACAAGGTTTTAAAGGCAGTGTGAGGGAGGCGGCTGAAGGGGGCCTGATAAGCTCGTGCACAATTCTTGGATTGGTTGGCATTAAGGTGAAGTTTCGAGCATCACCAGTCTTATGGCTTCAACCGTAAGGGTTGAAACCAGACCAAACTACCGTCTGCATGCTTGTGGTCAGCAGCTTTCAACTGGTAGGGGGCCGGCTTCCTGCAAAAACAACTTAGGACTGTGTGTCAGACCTTTATCTACATCTCAGGACACTGGGAGTTTGATGACTCTGCTATGTGTCTGATTTATTGTCTAAAACGTCGCCAGTTTCTCAGCCCAACAGCTATTCTTTGTTCCTACATCTTCATATTTCTTAATCATTAACTCTTTTTTAAAACTTCATTTTATTGGGCTTCCCTTGTGGCGCAGTGGTTGAGAATCCGCCTGCCGATGCAGGGGACACGGGTTCGTGCCCCGGTCCGGGAAGATCCCACGTGCC
>NC_041215.1:122770430-122794487 GCF_002837175.3 Physeter macrocephalus | reverse complement strand
CTGAGCCTGCGCGTCCGGAGCCTGTGCTCCGCAACGGGAGAGGCCACAACAGTGAGAGCCCCGCGTACCGCCAAAAAAAAAAAAAAAATTCATTTTGTTGAAGAATAATTGATTTACAAGCTTGTGTTAATTTCTGCTGTACAGCAATGTGATTCAGTTATACATATATTCTTTTTCATATTCTTTTCCATTACGGTTTATCACAGGAATATTGAGTAGAGTCCCCTGTGCTATACAGTAGAATCTTGCTGTTTATCCATTCTATATATAATAGTTTGCATCTGCTAATCCCAAATTCCCAGTCCATCCCTCCCTCACCTCCCACCCCCTTGGCAACCACAAGTCTGTTCTCTATGTCTCTGAGTCTGTTTCTGTTTTGTAGATAAGTTAATTTGTATCATATTTTAGGTTCCACATTAACTCGAGCCAGCCTTTTGGGACTCAGGGGTGGCCCGGGAGACTAAATCTTTTCTACAGACAAAGGCAGGTGGAGGACATGAAGGGGGTCTGTGCTGGGAAAGCCCCATTGGGTCCCGCTTAGTTACACAGGGAAAGGATTTGGGATGTGAAAGGTAGGGGGTCACTAAGTTCCATACCCCTTGCCTAAACTCATGATGGGTTAAGAGTAAGCCTGCATGTAGGGACAGGAACAGTTCCAACAGGGAAAGCATGAGGCCAGGTCAGCCAAAGCCACAATCTAGGGAAAAACTGGTCTCATTGAGTTAATTGATTCCTCTCATGATGTTGGGACATTTCATTCCCAACCACCAACATAGGTGGATAAGCCCAGGTGAGAAGAAAATGAGCATTGTCAGTGTTCCACAACAGAGGGACCTCTGATTTCATGATTTGTTTACACATTTGTATTTGTATATTGAATTTTTTTACTATCTGCTCTATTCTGGTCACTTAAGAAAGATTTGCTAGGTCTCAGTTTCTTCCTGTGTTAAGTGAAAGTGCTATATATATCTTGTGGTCCTTCACTATTTTGGGGGATAATCACCTCTTCAATCAGCCACTTACTACTCACCCTCCAGATATTAACTTAACTGTTACTTCTTCCAATCCTCCAGTCTGACAACACCTCATCTCACACCTCCCAGGCAAGGGTAGTTACCCAGTTTATGTACTTCTTTTGCTACAGGATAACCATGATTTATTATAATTGCTTGTTTAATTGGCATCTTCTCTTCTGTACTTTAAAATGAAATAATGGTGGTTATTTTGCTTGCTTGCTAATTTTTATTCATAGACCCGCATATATATCTAGTACTCAATAAATATTTGTTGAATGACTGGAGAAGCCTGATATATTGGTGGTTCTTACCCATTTTGGGATCCTGGATACTTGAATAACAGGAAAAAATCTCTGGACATTTTTCTTAGAAAATATCAAGGGATTCACAACCACCATCCAGTCTTAGTCATGGATTCTGGGTTAATAACCCTTAGGCTGGTTGATTTATCAAGGCTCTACCAGCCCTGACATTCTAAGATTCTATAAAATCAGAAGTCTCCAAACCTCCCAGAATCTCCGTATCCCTTGCTGCAAGAGATAAGCAGCGTCCGACACAAGCACAGTTAAATATCACATGGCTGTAATGACTGGCGCTCCCACAAAACAAAAGCCATTTCAGAGAAGAGAAGTGTAGAGTCATAAAGTCGTGGGGCTTTTGATTTGGAAGGGCCCTTCCGAATGGGCAGATAATCCAGTCAATCTCCTATTCGAAGCAAGAATCCTCTCTACACCATGCCTGACAAGAGAACACTCATACTATGCTTGAACATAGCCAGATAAAAGGAATTCACAATTTGTCAGCAAGATTTGAAAACTGGTATCCCACAGCTTGCATTTAGCCTACAATCATCTTTCCCCATCTCTCTAAGGGTGTTTTAAAATTCAGAGCATTTAACATTTTCTTTTTCAATCCATATTTCTGGATTTCCCCGCAAAATTGTGAGATTGATAAACACTGGATCCCCTTTCCTATGTGGAAACACGTACAGGGCTCTCCAGTTTGCCACAGTCTGGACCACTCCCTCTTCTTAGATACCTGGTCTGATTCAGTCATGTACATTACCTTCCTATGCTCTGTAGCAGATTTTATGCTGGAGACGGAGTGGGGAGCTCTGGGTTACAGCATTCGCCAATTTCCGTAATGTAAATACTCCCACCACGGTCAATTTCAAGCTAGCAATCTGATGGCTGTCTGCTTGCTTTAAATTTAACAGTTTTCTTTCACAAATCAGTACAAGTGGGCAGAGCATACCAGTTATTTGTGATCTTAAAATGTGAGAAAACCAAGTTCACTTAAGTTGAACCCAAACTTCACCTTCTGAAATTTCCACCTACATCCCCAGATCTTCCCTCTTTATCAATACAACACATTTTAGGTTTAATCATAAGACAGCCTTGCAATTATTTTGTTTGTTTGTTTGTTTGTTTTGCAATTATTTTTAAAGGAGGACGTATCACTGACTACTAACAAAGCTTCAAATTCTGTTTCTCATCTAGTGTTAATAATTAATTAAGGTGGATCATCAAAAACTGCTATTACATTAGAAAAAGACCAGAAAAGAAAACCCCAACATGATAAGAGTAGTAACTCAGAGTGGTATGCTTTTTATTTTATTTTGTGTGCTCTTTATTTAGTATTTTCCAATCTTTCTACAATAAATATGTATTGCTTATGTAAATGTCCCCCTATCATACCAAAAAGAAAATTTAATCATTTCAGTCTCACTACAGGTTTAGTATACAGTTAAATAAACTACACTTTGTCAGAGAGGAAACAAAATGCTCTTCATATCATGATCATTCATGAAGTCAGAATGGCACATTGGTGAATGGTTTGGTAAAAATTAATCCTGTTAGCTAAATGTTCCTATGAAATAGGAAATGTGAAGGATTACAAATGAAGCTAGACACATTATGACAGTATTTTGGTATAGGGACAGAAAGTATTAAGGTGGTGGAATTAGGGTGGGAGAGGGTAGTAAGCTGCATTTTAAAGAGCCAAACAATAGCCAAAACATGAAAGCAACCTAAATGTCCATCAACAGTTGAATGGATAAAGAAGATGTGGTAGGTATACAATGGAATATTTCTCAGCCATAAAAAAGAACAAAATAATGCCATTTGCAGCAACATGGATGGACCTAGAGATTATCATACTAAGTGAAGTAAGTCCAGCAAAGACAAATATCATATGATATTGCTTATATGTGGAATCTAAAAAAACGATACAAATGAACTTATTTACAAAACAGAAATAAAAATCACAGACATAGAAGAAAAACTTATGGTTGCCAAAAGGGAAAGGGGGGAGGGATAAATTAGGAGTTTGGGATTAACATATACACACCACTATATATAAAATAGATAAACAACAAGGATCTACTGTATAACATAGGGAACTATATTCGATATCTTGTAACACCTATAGTGGAAAAGAATGTGAAAAAGAATAGACATATATAATCATATATAAATGAATCACTTTGCTATACACCTCAAACTAACACAACAGTATAAATTAACTATACTTCAATTAAAAATAAATAAAGGAAAAAATAAAGAGCCAGTTTCTATTTGCCATATTTTTTTTTTTGCTGATAGAAGGGTGGTGTAAAAAGTAGCTTATGCCCTCTGTTTTGCCAGGAAACTCCCAGTAGTTATAAACTAAATTTCATCACCTTGCCAGGACCACATTTAGAAAATTTTAGAGTTCTTTGGCCTTGGGTTCATAATATCTTAAAGGTGTCTAAAGTTCTTTTGTAAATCAATTGGGTCTACTCAGTGGAATCACTCACACACACAGACACACACACAGACACACACACATACACACATTTCTGATCTTCTCCCTAGCATTTTCTTTAAAATAATAATGCCCCAATAGATTTCTAAATAAAGGGAAAAAATCTTCCCTTGTGTGATATGCCATAGGAATGATGTCTGAATTATATAGCACTCAATAAATATTAAGTCAGTTAACAAGTTCTCTGAAAATATAATTTTTAAAAATATCCCCAAGAGAAGACATTTTTACTCACAATGAATATCCAGAAAACTGACTTACAGCAGAATGATTTTCCTTACAAATAGAATAAATATACTTTTACAGCTTAAAAAAATAGGAGAATAGAATTTGTAGACCTACTTGTGATAGTCTTTAAAGATAGGCTTGGTTGAAATCAAATTATACTAGAAGTGGTGATATAGAAGAATTAAAGCATATTGTTTATAAAACTTTTTCTTATTTTAAAAAATGCCTGTGTAATTATTCTCATGGGTTGAAATACACAAAATAAGCTAACATCACTGAGTTAATTATAATTCTCAAAAGCACTAAAATCACTAGTCATATTTAGAGGATTTTCAGGAACCAGTTTACTCTTCTGAAAACTGGTCAGTGAAGGAGAAGAATTAAATCTATGCAATCTGTACCTCAGAATATCCAAATAGTCATGGAGAGAAAGTTCTTTTTCACAGAGAAATTTCAGGTAATAACTGCATAAGGGATAATGCAGTTAAAGTATTATCATTTGGCATCCCTGAATGAAATAATAGATTATATAACTATTAAAAGCTGTTGAGACTTAGATTAAATGATGATGGAAATTCTTAAAAGTTTGGATAGATTGGCAACACCTGAACCCCTTGTTTAATATTAACACCTCAAAAAGAGAGAACCAGATATGATGAGCTCCCCAAGTGATGAAAAATAAATTTATAACCAACTATGAAGTATTACTACCTAAAAATAAAATCTGAAACTAGCTGAGTCCTTAGATCAAGTTGATGATGGATCAAGTTGATGATGGATTAAAGACCTAAATGTAAGAACTGAAATCATAAAACTCCTAGAAGAGAACATAAGCAGAGCACTCTTTGACATAAATTGTAGCAATACTTTTTTGGATCTGTCTCATAAGGCAAAAGAAATAAAAGCAAAATAAATAAATAAAATGTAATTAAACTTAAAAGTTTTTGCACAGCAAAAGAAACCATCAGCAGAACAAAAAAACAACCTACGAAATGGGAGAATATATTTGCAAATGGTATAACCAACAAGGGGTTAATATCCAAAATATATAAACAGCTCATAGAACTCAATATCAAAAAAGCAAACAGCCCAATCAAAAACATGGGCAGAGGACCTGAATAGACATTTTTCCAAAGAAGACATACAGATGGCAAACAGGCACATGAAAAGATAGCTCAGCATCACTAATTATTAGAGAAATGTCAATCAAAAATGAGATATCACCTCACACCTGTCAGAATGGCTATCATCAAAAAGTCTACAAACAACAAATGCTGGAGAGGACGTGGAGAAAAGAGAACCCTTGTACACTGTTATTGGGAACGTAAATTGGTGCAGTCACTGTGGAAAACAGTATGGAGTTCCCTCAGAAAACTAAAATTAGAACTACCATATGATCCAGCATTTCTGCTCCTAGGTATATATCTGGAAAAAAATGAAAACACTAATTTAAAAATATACCTGCAACCCAAAGTACATAGCAGCACTATGTACTGTAGCCAAGGTGTGGAGGCAACCCAAATGCCCATCGACAAACAAATGAATAAAGAAGGTGTGATATATATAATGGAATATTACTCAGCCATAAAAACTTCTGCCATTTGCAGCAATGTGGTGGACCTAAGAAGATATTACACTTAGTGAAATAAGTCAGACAGAGAAAGACAAATACTGTATGATATCACTTATATCTGGAACCTAAAAAATAATAAAAATGGGTGTGTATGCAAAACAGAAACAGATTCACAGATATAGAAAACAAACTAGTGGTTATTAAAAGGGTGAGGGAAGGAGGGAGGAGCAAATTAGGGATATGGGATTAAGAGATACAAACTAGTACGTATAAAATAGATAAGCAACAAGATATATGGTACAGCACAGGGAATTATAGCCATTATCTTGTAATAATTTTTAATGGAGTATAATCTGTAAAAATACTGAATCACTATGCTGTTCACATGAAGCTAATATTGTACAGCCACTCTGCTTCAATTAAAAATTTACCAGTCTATGGAAAATAAGAGAGGACAAGGAACATGGTAAATAACACCAAGGGGATGAGACAAGCAAAATTCAGAGTGTGGGAATTCTTTTTTTTTTGTGGTATGCGGGCCTCCCTCTGCTGTGGCCTCTCCCGTTGCGGAGCACAGGCTCCGGACGCGCAGGCCCAGCGGCCACGGCTCACGGGCCCAGCCGCTCCGCGGCATGTAGGGATCTTTCCAGACCGGGGCGCGAACCCGGTTTCCCTGCATCGGCAGGCGGACGCGTAACCACTGCGCCACCAGGGAAGCCCGAGAGTGTGGGAATTTTAAAGAGCAATATGACCTAGTTACTTTAACAAATAAATTGCAAGGAAAAAAAGTTGGAGAAACTTATAGATTAAAACATATTTAACAAACATATCAGATTAAAGATGTGGATCCTGATTCAAACACTGCAACTATAAAAACTGTTGTAAGCAAAAAAAAAAAAATTGTAATTATCACTGGATATTTGCTTAAATTAATAGATTGTTATTTTTGATGTGATAGGGTATTTGGTTATATATTTTTTAAAAAGAATATTTATCCTTTTCAGAAACAGACTGAAGTATTTTGGCTGAAAGTATATGTCTGGCATTTGGTTCAAAATAGTCCAGATGAATGTGGGGAGTATGTATGAAACAAGATGGGCCATCTGTTGTTAAATGTTGAAGCTGAGTGATTGATATGCGGGGATGTGTTATATTATTATCTCTATTCTTGTAAGTGTATCAGTTAGCTATTATAACAGTGCTTCATAACAACCAACCACATAACTTCCCAGTAGCATATAGTAACAAATATATGTTGCTTACACTTCCGGATCAACTGTGGATTGTCTAGGTGGTACTGTCGATCTTGGCTGGGCTTATTCATACGTCTGGTGTTGGCTAGCTGTCTGACCTAGGATGGCCATGGTTGGAGCAATGAGGCGACTCAGCTTTGCGTCACAGGTCTCATTCTTCAGCAGGCTACTCAGGCATCTTTTATTGCTCTGACAGAAGTGCAAGAAGGCAAATGAAACATATAAAGCCTCTTGAAATCTAGGCTTAGAAATAGCTTCATTCTATTGGCCTCAGCAGGTCATATAGCAAAGGGGGGAAGGGTACAACAAAGTTATGTGACAAAGGGTGTCAACGTAAGGAATAGTGGAAACTTGAGACCAGTATATGTTTGAATTTTCCATAATTTAAAATGTGTATATATGGCTCTGTACAATATAGGTAATGCCAACAACTGAATAGATAAAAGCAATGCTCTGATACTAAAATGGTTTACTTAAAGCCTGTGATGTATTCAGGTTGTTTTTGCTAATTTTTTTCAGAAATTATTGATAAGATAATAATACCTACTTCACAAAAGCATTATAAGTATTAAGTTAGGTTTTGTTTGTAAAGTGCTTAGCATAGTATTTGGCACCTGAGTGTTCAATAAATGAAAATAGTAACAGCAATAATACTACTAATTGCAACTGATACTGTTATTAGCTAAGATTCCTGATCTCTGAGAAGATCATGATTATAATATGATAACACCTCTAATTTTACTTCTAGGTCAGATGAATTACTAGATTATGTGTGCCATAACTCATTTTAAAATAATGCATGGTAAGTAATTGTAAATATGCTGAAATATAGCTGTCAGAATATTTTTGCAGCATTGTTTATGGAAGCAAAATACAAACAACAGAAAACCTGGTAACAATTTAAATGTCAGAAGAAGGAATGCTTCAGTAAGTTATCATATAGACATACAAGAATGCCATGCTTTCACTGATGATAATGTTGTAGAAGTATATTTATGTATAATGTAAACTTATTTTGTAAAACTATACATAATTTTAAAAATTTATGCTAAATGTTAATAATTTTCCTTGTGTTAAGATATTCTTTTTACACTGTTTACAATAAGTATTTAAGCAGGACTAACTTTATGAAATCTAGAGTATTTGATGTACTGTTTGAGGAAATATGTGATGGAGTCCAAGAATCATGATGTAGATGTAGATGAAACCGTTAGCTACATCCACAGGTGCATAATGGATTTAAGTGTTTACATTATTAGTGTTGGTAAGAAAACAAATTGTCCAATTGCAAACTGTTTTATGCCAACTTGTTAAAGGCTCCATGGAGTTAAAATGGTCAAATCAATTGCATGTAGCCATGGCCTCAGACCACGAGGTATGCTAAAATGAGCAAAACCTAGACCTTCTCCAAAAACATGCTCCCCTGAAGGCAAGATGGGGTATAGACATTGACTAGAACTAAAAGCATGTAGGAGTATTTATGGTGGAAAAGCATTTGCCAGTATCAGGTCCAATCAAGGAGGTAAAGGGGTAAGACACACAACACAAATTAAATATGTTTTCTTAGGCTTCCAAAGGGATTGACACTTTTAAACATGTAATGACTTGTATTGACCTTTGTGAAGACAATATAAAAGACAACTCCTTTTGGTCCTTTGTCTTGGAATGGGATAAATATTCCAGAGCCTTCCTATAACTATTGGTAGAATGTTTGTCACTGGGTACCTCTGTGATTGAAAGGTTGTGGGAGGTCTGAAGAAAAACGACCAACTTGCTAGCATGTAGAATAAGCACCTGGAGTTGGTTTCATATGTACGAGAAGTAGTTCATTATTTGGCTCTCCCTGAAATCACTAAGATGGCATAATATAATGATGGGAAATAGTATATTTTATATATAACTTAGACAAATGTGGTTTGCTTATCAAGCACACAATTAGTGGAATGTCTCAATTTATAGCAATTGTGTAAACAATGAACTGCCCAGTAATTATACATTAAAGTGAACCATTGACTATCTTTCAGTCATTGAAGGTCATTTGGTTAATGTAAGTTGACAAAAAATGTTAAAATGGGATTCGATTTTTAAATTTCCATATATTGTAATAAAGGGTAAGAAAAGGTTCATTTTGCTTATAAGAATAAAAACCAAAACTTTAAAAAAACTCATAATTCAAAGCAAATTTACTTATTATCCTTATTACAGAGTCACTAAGGTATTGTATGACTACCTGTTCATTATCATCTATTTTGAGTATTTCCTACCAGAAGAAAATTGTAGGAAGACAAATCCAGGGTTTGGAAATCAAGTCATTGAATTCCAACTTTGGTTTTGTCTCTGATGTGCCCTGGCTGGAACAATAGGGGCCAATCTGGACCTTATTTTCCCACTGGCAAGAAAAAGACAATACGTACTTGCAGTATGTTTTTAAGCCAGTCAAAGTCAAGTTGTTACAATTATACACACAAAGAAGATATTACTTGTAGCACTGGCACTATTAAGTACTTTTTCCTATGCAAATTAAGAACATTTGAGTTCTAAAATACATCTTGTGAAATCGAATGATTTTTCACAGTCCTAGAACTGAGATTTACCTAAGTTTTGCTCCAATTTTTTCACTCACTTATTCATATTTATATTAATATGGTGGGCACCTATCATCTGCCAGTCCTGTTCTTGGCAGTGGAGATCAAAGATGATGAGCAAGACAAGGTCACTGCTCAATGAAACATACATCCTTAAGAGAGACAGGGGATAAGTAAACAAGTGAGTTAATTTAAGATAGTCATAAGTGCCGTGAAGAAAAGGGGAGCGGGAGAATGTCTGGGCAACCTTGACTAAAGAGTGGTCAGAGAAGTCATCTCTGCAGAAGAGATACTGAAACTGAACCATGGAGAAGAAACCAGGATCTGCAGAAAAGGTTTTTCAGACAGAAGCAAGAAGCCAATGCTAAGACTCCCCCGCCCCCCAACACCGGAAGTAGCATGATGGAGTACCAGAAAGTAGGACAATGCTGCCCAAGTCTAATTGGTAGGGAGAGTTAGGGGGGCATGGGATTGGGAGAGCTGAAGGTTGGGTTTCTGAGCTCAGCAAAAGACAACTGAAGGATTTAAAGTAACACTAATCAAGGATCAAATGGGTCCCATAAAACAATTGTCCAGTGAACAATTTTTTGTGTATTTCAGAAAAAAAATATGAATAGATGTTTTCCCCATAATCTGTAATATCAAATTACTGGAATAGTATTTGTGTTTTACACACATTAATAGTAATTAATCTTTAAAATGGTCTCAGTATATTCCAGAAAATTCTCATCCCTTAAAAGTCTCTCTACATTCCAGAAAATCATGTTTGCACTTGTTAAAATGTGCTTTATGATCTCATAATGCTGGGTTAAAGTGTTTCGTTAAGTGGGCTGCCATAAATTATACTGAATACTGCAGATTACTCCATAATTTGTTTTCTGCCAAATAGATAATGCATCCAGCACATCATATTTATTAGAGCTGCTAAACTTCTACCCTTTGCTCTCTAATTAGACTTTCCTTATTACTATGTGTTTCAGAAAATATAACTGTTTTATTCCTTAAACCTAATGAGACCCGGATGGGACAGGATTAGAGTTGATCTTGCAGGAGCGGGTTTACCGTTTGTTGTGTTCCTTCAGATTCTTCAGCCTTGGGGGTCTGCTGCTGAATGGTAGGGTCTTGCCAAAACGCGCATGGCTACCTTTGTGTCGCATGCCTGCCATTCACTCAATTCTGCCCTATTTGTCACGGTAGCAGAAGGATGTCTCAGTCAGCAACATCTGGAAAGTCACTTGAGAACATTCTTGTTGATCAGTTTATTCATCGTGAGATACATTCAGGGTTTAGACCAACTTCATGACCAGCAAGGCTCTCTGTTTTTTAAGACAGTTAGAATTTTATTTTGTCTATGCCTGAAGCCACTTCTAATTTAGAGCAACACTAACCTGCCAGGAATTTAACTGTTGAGCCCTTGTTTATAGTTTTTACTTCATATAATAAAAGTTCATCAAATGTGCTTCATTGGGATTTGGATTGGGAAGAACACATGTAGGGATTCTGGGAACAATTTCTTGACCTGGGAGGGAGTTATATTGTGCTCACTTTATATTCATTCACCAGGCCATACATAATGTTTTATATATTTTAGGTGTAAGTGTTTATTTCACTTTTTTTTAAAAATGTGGTTAATTTGAATATGCAAATGTACTGTGCATCTCTATTAAGACACAGAGCATATAACAGAGATGTTATCTTTTCCCCAGTCTCAAATCAAGTCTCATGTACTCTAAATCTGCTGGTCACTTCATCCTCCAGTGATCCTATCATTTCAGGCATTTGGAGTCTGTCCACCTACTTTTCTTTCCCCCATTAATACTATTCATTCTTATTCTGTTTATTATTTTATGTGGATTCTTTTTTTTCTCCAAATTAAGATTATAAAGTTCTCAAGGCAAAGGTCATTTCTTACGCTTTTCTGTTTTTTGCTGAACACACTGTAGATGTTCAAGAAATACTTATTGACTAAACCTAGCAGATTTTAAATTGCTCTGTTTCCTCAGTAATGAGACCTAAAGCTAACAAATGACATTGGGGATATTTGTTCTAGTTTTCAGAAAAGAGGAGCAATCCTGAGTAGCAGTAAAGAACCAGGCTCTAAGTTCGGATAGGTCTGATAGGCTTGGATTCAAATTCCTGCTTCAACACTTGAAAATTTTACATCTTTGGGAGAGAGAAGATTTAGCTTCTTATCGTAAAATGAAAATAAAGGTACCTACTTACTGTTTTTGTAAGGATGAAGGAAAGGTAATGTACCTGGAGCATTTAGAAAGCTACTACGCATGTTGTAAGCATTCCACAAATGTAAGCCATTATTATCATTACTATTACTACTACTACTAATAATACCTAAATAACTTCAGCATTAACCTGTAGTCAATTCCTTATTTCAACTACATAAATAACTCTAAAAACTGGAAGATCACCAGAGCTGTATAAAGTTTTAATATATCAAGTTTTGACATATACTAGAAAAAGGAATAGAGTCAACTATACAGCCATATATTTATCCACTTGAATGGAATTTTAAAAAATTGATGGACATCACTAAAATACTCTGTATTCACAGACGACTACCCAGTACATGGAATTCAGTGTCATGTGCTGTGAAAGGATCTCATCCAAGAGGACTTAGTTACCAAATCCACCAGAAAGATCTTGTTATATTGCAGTTTCACCTATAACAAAATCTGTGTCGCTGATTCCAAGGGCAGCAAAACATCAAGGCTCTAAGGCAGTGATTTGTGTTGGCATCTCTTTCTTCTTCATGTGCCATGTGAGATTAATTATACCCAACTATTTGCATTATGTATGCTGTTTTACCATTTATACATTATAAGGCAGAGCACTTTCAGTAATAAAAGCTACCACTTACTGAATCGGGGATGGAGATGGTGTAATGCAGCCAAGCCCTAGGAATTTTACTCTAGGAAAGTAAAATTCAGCAGTCTGCACCATCTGCCAGCATCCACGTGAGGCATCCACCACTCCAACATTCCAGCAAGAAATTGGGATTTCTCATCCCAACTTTAGATATTTTTTCCAGTTGCTAAACTCTGACTGTTCAGCAATTTTCTGCTTCTTACCACTTACATGAGTCTTCAACCAACTTCTCAATGTCCTAATTCCTTTGTCTCTGTTATCCAGCCTTGCCTCTTCCTCTCTATGTACTATTATTCCCATCCAGTTTAGACTTCATCTTCTATATTTAGCCTTATTCCTGGAACCTGCCATTGTAATGTGCAAGCTTGTAACGTACAGGCTTGGATCCAAGCTGTATTCCCTGCTGGCATCCTGATGTATCTGAGTATTTCTGGGAGACCCATGGGATGGTCCTTGCTGAAGTTTATTTACGTAAAGAACACATCCTAAGGCTGTGGGAAAGAACTCATCTGAAGGAATGAGAAGTCAGCACCTAGTCAGTCTCAGTCATCAGAAGCGAGGAATAATCCTGAGTCAAAGCACTTTGTTTTTCCTTCCTTCCTTCCTTCAGAGGTTGGAATGACCTTAGATCATATCTCATCTAATATCCTTGAAAGCATCCTGATAGGTGATAAATGATCATCTAATTTCTGCTTAAGCATCTGTAATGCCAAGCAACTAACTATCTGAGCATATATAGTTTGGTTTCCACTCCCATTGTTTTACTGGTAGTTGAAGAAGTGAGTGGTGGAGAGAAAGGTGGAAATAGCTGTCACCTGATGAGAGGTAGGACTTCTCAAGTAGGTCACCTGTGTCCCAAGGTCAATCATCCTGCCTTAAAAGCTCTTTGACTGTTATGAGTCTTCAGGGATCTCTTGAGAATGAGGTTCCAACATGCTGTTTGAATGCTCCATGATCTTGAGTCTCAGGAAAGAACCTGAACACCAACTTGTTCATCTCCAGTGACACACTTGATAGGTACAGAAAACAAAATATCTGTTTTCATCATTTTTCCCCATTGTCTTCTTTATGCAAAACCAAATCATAATCAGAACTCACTTTATTAATTAACCATGAGAAACCACCATTAGAAATCAGAAGTAACTCAAGGTTCACATGATCAATGCATACTTTCCCTCTAGGCAGACCCACATGGGAAGCCAAATTATAATCAGAAGTTAGGCATGGATTAAGAATAGTGGGTAGTAGATGAATTGAAAGTCTGATGGCTGAAGCTAAGGTTTAATGGCTGAGGCTGAGGGCTAAGAATGAAAATCTTGCCCGGGGAAATTTGCATCTGCCACCATGCTAGTAATGGCTTTGTCCACACCCCAAGTCTGGAGGATAAGACTTCTCCTCTGACTCTTCATTTCTGTGTTTCCATGGCTGAGCACACCTACCTTCACTTGTTAGATATGTTAATATATTCAATCAGGTTAGAGTTAGTTCTGTAGGTCTCTGCTTTAATGTCACTTCATCAGGAAACTTCCCTGACATCAATCTAAATTTAGTCCTTATGACACTGTGTCATATCAATTTGCACAT
The DNA here is from genome assembly GCF_002837175.3 of Physeter macrocephalus. Lineage (NCBI taxonomy): Eukaryota > Metazoa > Chordata > Mammalia > Artiodactyla > Physeteridae > Physeter > Physeter macrocephalus. Next base: position 122,780,560 of record NC_041215.1, on the reverse strand, counting down.
TTTCCTTGACAGCAATTTTCACAATTTGTAATAGCGCATTCATTTGTGTTTTCCTTTGTTGTCTGTCTCCTGCTTAAACTTCTTAATTTGCATATCTGTGATATGATCCATTATGTATTGATCTTAAATTTAACTATCAAAAGGCAATATTTCTTTATTTCTAAATTGAGCTTGGAGCAGGATGATGGTGATGAGCTCATCAATGTAGCCTCTAAGTACCCACAAAACTCATGTTCACTATTGTTGCTGTTTCTTTACCATCCTCCTTAACATCTCTGCATGCTTATCACCATTTCTTGTTGGTATTCTTTGTCTGGCATCCATGGCTCTACAATACGATGGTTTACTGCATAACATTTTGTTTACTCTTGCTTTCTCCCAACCATCTTCAAATGTGGGTATTCCTAAAGTTTTTATCATTGCTATACTCCTGTCTTGAAGACAATATACTGAATATATTGATTTGTGTTATACCCATTGATTCATAGAGTATGTAGTTATTGAGAACCTATTATGTGCCAAACACTGATTTAAAGAAGAGTGTGTTATGTGTCTGCAATCAAGTTGCTCACCATCCCATTGGTGAAAATAGTCACTCTATGTTTTCAAATATGGTTACTAACACAAAACGAGGTATAGTACAGCCAACAGATGAGGAAATGATTGCCATTGAGATGATCGTTTGTTACTCACCGTTTCCAAGCAGAGGGGCATGCCACTCCATGGGGATGGGGGTGCACAGGAGGAAGCACTGTGGTTGCTCAGGAAGAAGAAAGGGAAGAGAACAGTGGGCCAGAGACTTTATTGTGACTTCCATGAGCAGGAACTGGTGAAGCAGGGTAAGAGGGCTTAGGACTGGCTAATTTGAATAAATTCAGCATGCTCTGGGGAATAAAGTCTGTTCCTAGTTGTTTAGTACCTGGCCCTGGGGTGATTAGGGCAGTTGGATAGTGGCTCTGAGTGTAAGAGCCAATAAAGGAGGTGGTGGGATGTGGGTTTTGGATTGGTTGATTTGCATTTGAAAAGCATGCTCCCGGCTTCGTTGTTTATATCTCTAGGAATTGGCTACCCTGGACGGGGCAGCCTTTCCAGGGTCAGCACGGCGCCAGATGTCAAAGCATCAAAATACAGAAAATAAAAGACTTGGTTAATATACTGTAGTATAAGTCAAGGCAGGGTAAGTTATGCTGAAGTAACACATAAATTCAAAACATCTTTATTTCCTATTCTCACAAAGTTGGCTGTGGGTCTGGTTAACTCTGCATAACTTGCCCTCATGCTGGAGCTAAATGATCCATCCTGCTTCCATCGTGACACTCTGTTGCCTTAACTCAAGGTTTCCATGCTCATAATGGCAGAGAAGAGAGATTCCAGAGGACTACATAGCCTTATCCCACTGTCTAAGCCCCAAAGGGGCACATAGTCTTCTCACAGTCCATTCATAGAACTACTCATCCGGCCCTGTCTGTGTATGCGAGCTGAGCTGTATCACCTCTCATTTGCCTCAAGAGTCATGGTGGGATGCTGTTGCAGAGGTGGCCATTGGCCAGTCCAAAGCTAAGGTTTGGATGGAGGACGGGACTAAACCTCAGAATACCAGCAGCACCAGCAAGTTCTTTTACATCAAGACCACACAAGAATAAGCCATGTGCTGCATCAGACACTGACACTAGGGCATTGACAACAGAGATTGCTGTCCAAAGGTCAGGAAAGATGAAGTACACCTCACCTGGAGTAAGTGGGACCCAGGGAGAATTGAGAGACAGCACAAGAATGAGTGAATCCATGCTCTGGGCTTTCTCCTGTAGCCAAGGGGCCAGCTGGGGAGAAGAAGGGAAGGAAAAGGCAATTGACAATTACCCCAAAGAGACTGAGTTAGCTCAGAAGAGGCTGGGTGTCAAATCAAAAATGGATGCAATTACCCTGAATGGGCAGTTGTTTTTTCCCACTCCCAAGCAGAAATATGGGCTCCAAAACTAAGCTGAGTTAATTAATAAAGAATAAAAGAAAGTTATATTTAGCACACCCCAATTTGTAACTATTACCTTTAAAACAACCCTACCTGTGTCTAGTTTAATTTTCATTTATTATAAATGAAGTTGCCACTTTTTACCCAGAATCAAAATTCGGTTGTAAGTTGGGGGGGGGTCATCTATGTTTGTGTTTAGTAACCCTACGTTTCAGCCGTTCACAAGCACCTTACATTTTCATTTGACAAATATTTATTGAGCATAATTATGCTTCAGAAAGTGTGTAAGGCTCTAAGGATACAATAATGAACAGAACATACATATTCCCTGCACTTAGAAAGCTTATGGTTTACAAGGAGACATTTTTTAAAAATTGCTCAAGTAATAAATTAATTACAGTTATAGTAAATGCTATGAAGAAGAAGGTCCCAGGGCTATGAAGTGTATAACAAAGGAATCTGTTGCACATGCCTGCTTCTTCTGACCTCTTTCTCTTGCCCTGTCTAGCATGCCCTTCCCTTATTTCTGTGTATTAAAATCCCCAAGCAGCCTCCCACATAAACCCAAGTTTTCCTACATGAGGTCTTCCTTACTCATCTCTACAGGAAGCACCTTCCCTTCCCATCGGTTACCACTTTCCTCATCTAAGACTGAACTTGAGTTGCCTACATGAGAGGGTTTTAAAAAACTTCTCTATATGGCAGGGACCAGTCTCTTGCACAACTTTAGAAACCTTCTGCCTAGCATGATGCCTTGCAAATAGAGATTCGCAACAAATATTTGCTAACTAAATAAATCATGTGCAAATCCAAATTAGACAATTCTGTCTCTTATGTATTTATGTATACGGAAAACCTATTTCTGTAATGTTAATGTTGTTTCTGGTTGAATTAATTATATATGCCCAATATGGGGTATTCAAATAAAATGTTACTTTGTATTTCTCTAAAAGGTAATAGTCAATGTATGTATAGCGTTGTCAAATTCAGCATGGCTTTTCTTGTTTTTTCATGCTGTGTATTTTAAAAGTTGTCCAGTTGACCCTTGAACAGTGTGCGGGTTGGAGCACCCACCCTCTACACAGATGAAAACCAGCGTATAACTTTACACTCAGCCCTCCACACCTGTGGTTCGCATCTGTAGATTCAGCCAACTTCAGAGAGTGCCGTACTGTGGTTCTTTATTGAAAAAAATCCTTGTATAAATGGACTTGTGCAGTTCAAACCCATATTGCTCAAGGGTCAACTGTATATACATGTAGTAAAGAATGTCAATAGGACATTAGGATACAAGAGAGAAGCAAGTTGCCTTCATTCCCCAGAGCCTCATTCAAGTTCTTTTATCCACAGGATCTCATTAAAGCCTCAGAAATCCCTTGTGAGTGGGCATTACTGTTGTCTTAATATTCTGGATAAGGGGCCCACTTGGCTCCCAGAACTTAGTGATTAGAGCAAAACTGTCACATCATGGAAGAGCTGCACCTTCCCCACGCTCTTTTACCTAAATGACCTCTTCTCACAAGAAAAGCCCCTCCTTTGTCACAGTTTTCATTTCCTTCACTAGTGCCCTAGAGGCCATCTGGTTGGTTTGGAAGAGGAACTTTTTACTCATTCATCCATGTCTCTATGAACCAGACACTGTGCTAGATACTGGGGCTAGAGTGCCGAGCCCAAAACAGATTCAGTCCTTACCCATAATTATGACGGTCTCGCTCTGTGGTTCGAGAGGTGTGTGGAAATAAGTGAAGACCACTCAGATGAGAATAAGCAAGGCTATCTATTCAGGGTTTGCCATAGCAAGGGAGGCAGCCACCATCACTTGCATTTGGCAGAGACCCAAAGGCAAGCAGAGGAGTGGGGAAGCTTTGTAGTGGACAAAAGGGAAGGCTTCAGGTGTGCCCCGACTCGAGGCTGTTGGCCTGAGGAAGCCCAAGGCAGGACGACTAGAAACGAGGAGTCCTACGTGATTGGTTACAGGTGTGCATTTGGCTTTCTCCAATTGGTCCGATGTTGAAAGCTGGGGCAAATTTAGGGAAGCTGTTATTAATCAAGACAGGGCTGTTTTGAGCTGACGATTACAGGGACTATTGTTGGGCTCTGTGGACTAGTTATTCCAGATGAGAGTTTGACTTCTTGGATTGGTGACTGTAGAGAGGTTGGCTTCCTGTCTGGTCACTGTGGGTTGTAGGTCTGAGCTCTATATTTATACATAATCTGGCCGTGGTCTGTTTGTATATTCATTCTCATAGGTATATTTGACAGATTTTCCTCAAAACCAAAAGAAAATGGGCTGTTTTCTATAAGTTCATTTCTAAGTTGACAAATGGGGCTTTCAAGCATATGTTCCCGCCAAAGAGCCAATGAATAATAGTTTTCCTTTAATGATAATTCAGTATATGCCAGGCTCAGCCTGATCCACGTAGCCTCTCATTTAATCCTCATAATGATTCTATGTGATAGATGTTAGTGTTCCCATCTTACAGATGAAAATGCTGAGACACAGAGGGGTTAAGAAACTTGCTCAAGGTCCTCTGGGTTAGAAGTGTAAGAGCACTGATTTCCCCTAAGTCAATCTGACTCTAAACCTTTTGATTTTAACCAATGTACAATTGTCTCTGTACTACTGTTTCCCTAAGTGGCCCTCAATATACAACAGTTCCCTTCTTATAAAGTCATAGTATGGCTGTGGCCACCCACACTGTTGCAGGGTGAAGGACAGGGCCAGAGTCAGCAGGGACACTGAGGACAGAGTAAATGGATGGCTCCCCCAGGAGGGCAAACATCAAGTACAAATACGAAGGGGCTTTGGTGGACAAGGGCACAGTCCTCCTGCAGAACAGATCATATTTAAGGTCAGGTGTTCACAGTCAAGGATAGCCTTTTTTTTTTTTTTTTTTTAATCCCGACATTTCTCTGGTCCAAAGTAGACTGTATGTGTAATTGGCTTTAGGTGCCAAATAGATGGCAGCAATGTGGCATGGACCTTCCATCACTACCATTCCTGTGCCCCTGTTCCCTGCAGTATAATGGCCTAGCAATCCCTGTGTACTGCTACTTTCCACCATTTTTATACCTTTCTTATTTACAATTATTTCTTTGCTTTCCAAGCATGGGAAGGGGTCATTTGAGCCCAAGCCTTTGCACACAGTGGGCATTCAATACATTTGGCGGGTGTACCAAGAAAGGAAATGAAAAACATTGTGATTTTTCTTGCCTGAAAAACAACTCGCCGAAGTCCTGGAAACCTAAATTATAACTTAAGTCAATAGTTTGCCCTTAAAGAGTATTTTTCATACATTCATAGCATGAGAAATGAAATAATAAGAAAATTCTCTTTAGATATCATGTGTAATATTGTTTTCCAGTGATTTGCTTTTTTTTCTTGTAATGAAAATTCTAACACTGTTGAGGTGATATAAATGTGTTGTTTACTTTAAAGTAATCTTAAACATGTCCAACAACGTTTCTCAAGAATGTTATTTCCCTCTATTTACCTTAAAACAATGCTAATAAAGAAGCATAACTATTATCAGGGTGCGATTGTACAGTAGGGTCTTGACGTCTTGTTACATCATAATCTTAACATTCCATTTGTAAGAAGGGACAGGCAACCTTATTATTCCAGTATAACTAAACAAGGCACTTGGGAGACTTCATTAACTCTTATAAGGCACTGATGTCCCATTTAGTAAACTACAGCTCCAGTGTAACAAGTAGTATTGTCCTTAAAGTTCCCAATGGAACCACCTTCTTAGCGCAAGTCTGGAAATATCACTAATCAGTTGGGAAATCCTGACATGGGGTAACTGAAGATTGGCCATATCGTGGCCATTTCTCTAACAAGATGGGCCATCACATCTTAATCCACACCTGTGTAGTGGATCTGGGCTGGAAGTGAAACCACTCCATAGCAAGAGGGTATTAAGTATGTTTTTTTTTCAACGCACAAATTATCAATGGGTGATGGCGGCTCACTCATTTATCTGTTCTCTCCCTCACTCAGCCCTCCCATGGCCAAAAACCAACTTTTTCATGACAATTTCCAAGGATCAAGTTACAGAGAAGTGTCCCTTTGCCATCAAAGTCACGACTTCTGAGTCTGGCTAAGACAACCATCACTAATTCAAGTATCTGAGCTTATTCTTCATGCTGGATCCTGTGCTGGCTCTTCTTCTCCAGGATGTCCAAGCTGGCTCAGGCCACCTGCACACCAGACACCTGATCCATTCTCATTTTAATCCCCAATCCATCCAGGTCCAGCTTTTTGGTTCTGTTTTCCAACCCATCCTCAGTTCCTAGCTCTATATCAGGATTTGGTATTTGAACTTTCTCCAACAGGCTTGGCTGTTCTTCTTGTTCACGTTGTGCTAGAAAATATAATAGAAAACCCATCTTTCACTCTGCAACCATAGAAACCAGTCCTAATGCTAGCCATTTAATAGCTATATCAATGGAGCAGCCCCAGAAGTGTGGGAAAGGAGAGTACACAGAGCCTATGGGTCAAATTGAAGTATAAAGGTCAAAGATAACATGGAGGGGGGGACCTACAAGATGGTGGAGGAGTAAGACGTGGAGATCAACTTCCTCCCCACAAATACATCAAAAATACATCTACATGTGGAACAACTCCTACAGAATACCTACAGAACTCTAGCAGAAGACCTCAGACTTCTCAAAAGGCAAGAAAATCCCCACGTACCTGGGTAGGGCAAAAGAAAAAACCAGCTAGCTGGGAGAGAGTCCGGGAAAACGTCTGGACTTGCCTAAGAGGCAAGAGATCATTGTTTCCGGGTGCATGAGCAGAGGGGATTCCTTCCCCGTTTGCCCACAGAAGGCAGAGTACCACCTAAACAAGCTCCAGAGAAGGGCTTGAGCCACAGCTATCAGCTCGGATCCCAGAGACAGGCATGAAATGATAATGCTGCTGCTGTAGCCACCAAGAATCCTGTGTGTGAGGACAGGTCACTATCCACATACCCCCCCCCCCCCCCTCTAGCAGAAGACCTCAGACTTCTCAAAAGGCAAGAAAGTCCCCACGTACCTGGGTAGGGCAAAAGAAAAAACAGAGACAAAAGAATAGAGACGGAACCTGCACCTCTGGGAGGGAGATGTGAAGGAGGAAAAGTTTTCACACACTAGGAAGCCCCTTCACTGTTGGGGACAGGGGGCAACCAGGGGGGAAGCTTTGGAACCACAGAGGAAAGTGCAGCAACAGGGGTACAGAGGGCAAAGCAGAGAGATTCCCGCACAGAGGATCGGTGCCGACCAGCACTCACCAGCCATTCCTTCCCCGTTTGCCCACAGAAGGCAGAGTACCACCTAAACAAGCTCCAGAGAAGGGCTTGAGCCACAGCTATCAGCTCGGATCCCAGAGACAGGCATGAAATGATAATGCTGCTGCTGTAGCCACCAAGAATCCTGTGTGTGAGGACAGGTCACTATCCACATACCCCCCCCCCCCCCACCCAGGAGCCTGTGTAGACCTCCATTGCCAGGGTCCCGTGATCCAGGGGCAACTTCCCCAGGAGAACAGCGCCTCAGGCTGTTGCAATATCATGTCAGACTCTGCCACCGCAGGCTCACCCCGCATTCCAGTTATAACTACCGTACCGCTCCCTCCCCACAGCATGAGTGAGCAAGAGCCCCCTAATCATCTGCTGCTTTAACCCCGTCCTCTCTGGACAGGAACAGATGCCTGAGGGCAACCTACACACAGAGGTGGGGCCAAATCCAAAGCTGAACCCCAGGAGCTGTGCAAACAAAAAAAGAGAAAAGGAAATCTCTCACAGCAGCGTCAGGAGCAGTGGATAAAATTCCCACAATCAACTTGATGTACCCTGCATTTGTGGAATACCTGAATAGACAACGAATCATCCCAAAATTGATGCGGTGGATTTTAGGAGCAACCGTAGACTTGGTGTTTGCTATCTGTGACTGATTTGTTTCCGATTTTTATGTTTATCTTAGTTTAATTTTTAGCACTTGTTATCTTTGGTGGATTTGTTTATTGGTTTGGTTGCTCTCTTCTTTTATTATTACTATTATTTTTTTTATTTAATAATTTTTTATTTTTATAAATTTATTGTTATTATTTCTTTTTTTCTTCCTTTTCTTCTGAGCCATGCAGGTGACAGGGTCTTGGTGCTCTGGGCTGGTGTCAGGCCTGAGCCTCTGAGGCGGGAGAGCTGAGTTCGGTACATTGGTCATCAGAGACCTCCCGGCCCCACAAAATATCAATCAGTGAGAGCTCTCCCAGAGATCTCCATCTCAATGCTAAAACCCAGCTCCACCCAACGGCTAGCAAGCTCCAGTGCTGGACGCTCCATGCCAAGCAACTGGTAAGATAGGAACACAACCCTACCCTTTAGCAGAGAGGCTGCCTAAAATCATACTAAGTTCACTCACCCCAAAATACACCACTGGACACAGCCCTGCCCACCAGAAAGACAAAAGGCCCACCCACCAGAACACAGGCACCAGTCCCCTCCACCAGGAAGCCTTCACAAGCCCCTGAACCAATCTCACTCACTGGGGGCAGACACAAAAAACAACGGGAAGTATGAACTTGTAGGCCGTGAAAAGGAGACACCAAACACAGTAACTTAAACAAAATGAGAAGACAGAGAAATATGCAGCAGATGAAGCAGCAAGTTAAAAGCTCACCAGACCAAACAAATGAAGAGGAAATAGGCAGTCTACCTAAAAGAGAATTCAGAGTAATGATAGTAAAGATGATCCAATATCTTGGAAATAGAATGGAGAAAATACAAGAAATGATTAACAAGGACCTAGAAGAAATAAAGAGTAAACAAACAGTGATGAACAACACAACAAATGAAATTAAAGATTCTCTAGAAGGAATCAATAGCTGAATAACTGAGGCAGAAGAATGGATAAGTGATCTGGAAGATAAAATAGTGTAAATAACTACCACAGAGCAGACAAAGAAAAAAGAATGAAAAGCATTGAAGACAGTCTCAGAGACCTCTGGGACAACATTAAACGCACCAACATTCGAATTATATGGGTCCCAGAAGAAGAAGAGAAAAAGAAAGGGACTAAGAAAATATTTGAAGAGATTATAGTTGAAAACAGGACCCATATATATGCTGTCTACAAGAGACCCACTTCAGATCTAGGGACACATACAGACTGAAAGTGAGGGGATGGAAAAAGATATTCCATGCAAATGGAAATCAAAAGAAAGCTAGAGTAGCAATTCTCCTATCAGACAGAATAGACTTTAAAATAAAGACTATTACAAAAGACAAAGAAGGACACTACGTAATGATCAAGGGATCAATCCAAGAGGAAGATATAACAATTGTAAATATTTATTCACCCAACATAGGAGCACCTCAATACATAAGGCAAATGCTAACAGCGATGAAAGGGGAAATCGACAGGAACACAATATAGTAGGGGAATTAAACACCCCACTTTCACCAATGGACATATCATCCAAAACGAAAATAAATAAGGAAACACAAGCTTTAAATGACATTAAACAAGATGGACTTAATTGATATTAATAGGACATTCTATCCAAAAACAACAGAATACACTTTCTTCTCAAGTGCTCATGGAACATTCTACAGGATAGACATACCTTGGGTAACAAATCAAACCTTGGTAAACTTAAGAAAATTGAAATCATATCAAGTATCTTTTCTGATCACAATGCTATGAGACTAGATATCAATTACAGGAAAAGATCTGTGAAAACTACAAACACATGAAGGCTAAACAATACACTATGAAATAACCAAGAGATCACTGAAGAAATCAAAAAGGAGATCAAAAAATACCTAGAAACAAATGACAATGAAAACACGATGACCCAAAACCTATGGGATGCAGCAAAAGCAGTTCTAAGAGGGAAGTTTATTGCAATAAAATCATACCTCAAGAAATAAGAAAAATCTCAAATAAACAACCTAACTTTAGACCTAAAGAAATTAGAAGAACAAAAAATCCCCAAAGTTAGCAGAAGGAAAGAAATCATAAAGATCAGATCGGAAATAAATGAAAAAGAAATGAAGGAAACAATAGCAAATATCAATAAAGCTAAAAGCTGGTTCTTTGAGAAGATAAACAAAATTGATAAAACTTTAACCAGACTCATCAAGAAAAAAAGGGAGAAGGCTCAAATCAACAGAAT
>NC_041215.1:122754640-122764271 GCF_002837175.3 Physeter macrocephalus | reverse complement strand
ACAAAGATGTCACAAAAAAAGAAAACTACAGGCCAACATCACTGATGAACATAGATGCAAAAATCCTCAACAAAATACTAGCAAACAGAATCCAACAGCACAGTAAAAGGATCATACACCATGATCAAGTGGGGTTTATCCCAGGAATGCAAGGATTCTTCAATATGTGCAAATCAATCAGTGTGATACACCATATTAACAAATTGAAGGAGAAAAACCATATAATCATCTCAATAAACGCATAAAAAGCTTTTGACAAATTCAACACTCATTTATGATAAAAACTCTCCAGAAAGTGGGCATAGAGGGAACCTACCTCAACATAATAAAGGCCATATATGACAAACCCACAGCCAACATTGTTCTCAATGGTGAAAAACTGAAACCATTTCCTCTAAGATCAGGAAAAAGACAAGGATGTCCACTCTTTCCACTATTATTCAACATAGTTTTGGAAGTCCTAGCCACGGCAATCAGAGAAGAAAAAGAAATAAAAGGAATACAAATTGGAAAAGAAGAAGTAAAACTGTCACTGTCTGCAGATGACATGATACTATACATAGAGAATCCTAAAGATGCCACCAGAAAACTACTAGAGCTAATCAATGAATTTGGTAAAGTTGCAGGATACAAAATTAATGCACAGAAATCTCTTGCATTCCTATACACTAATGATGAAAAATCTGAAAGAGAAATTAAGGAAACAATCCCATTTACCACTGCAAAAAAAGAATAAAATACCTAGGAATGAACATACCTAAGGAGACAAAAGACCTGTATGCAGAAAACTATGACACTGATGAAAGGTATTAAAGACGATACCAACAGATGGAGAGATACAGCCACTATGGAGAACAGTGTGGAGATTCCTTAAAAAACTAAAAATAGAACTACCATATGACCCAGCAATCCCACTCCTGGGCATATACCCTGAGAAAATCATAATTCAAAAAGAGTCAGGTACCACAATGTTCATTGCAGCACTCTTTACAATAGGCAGCCCATGGAAACAACCTAAGTGTCCATCGACAGATGAATGGATAAAGAAGATGTGGTACATATATACAATGGAATATTACTCAGCCATAAAAAGAAACGAAATTGAGTTATTTGTAGTGAAGTGTATGGATCTAGAGTCTGTCATACAGAGTGAAGTAAGTCAGAAAGAGAAAAACAAATACCACATGCTAACACTTATATATGGAATCTAAGAAAAAGAACAAAAAAAACAAGTTTCTGACCAACCTGGGGCAGGACAGGAATAAAGTCACAGACTAAGAGAATGGACTTGAGGACATGGGAGAGGGAAGGGTAAGCTGGGATGAAGTGAGAGAGTGGCAAGGACATATATACACTACCAAATGTAAAATAGCTAGCTAGTGGGAAGCAACTGCATAGCACAGGGAGATCAGCTCGGTGCTTTGTGACCACATAGAGTGGTGGGATAGTGAGGGTGGGAGGGAGACACAAGAGGGAGGGGATATGGGGATATATGTATACATATAGCTGATTCACTTTGCTATACAGCAGAAACTAACACAACATTGTGAAGCAATTATACTCCACTAAAGATGTAAAAAAAATAATAAATAATAAAAGTAAATGTAAATAAAAAATTTAAAAAACTAAAAGGCTGCCTAATGAATAGGAGAAGATATTTGCATACAAGATATCCGATAATGGGTTAATACCCAAATATATTTGTATACAAATATACAAATAACTCACACAACTCAACATCAAAAAATTGAACAACTCAGTTAAAAAATGCACAGATGACCTGAATAGACATTTTTCCCAAAGAACACATACATGTGGCCAACAGTCACATGAAAAGATGCTCAACGTCACTAGCCATCAGGGAAATGCAGGTCAAAACCATAATGAGCTATCACCTCACACCTGTCACAGTGGCTATTATCAAAAAGACAACAAATAACAAGGATTGGAAAGGATGTGAAGCAAAGAGAATCCTCCTACACTGTTGGTGGGAATATATCAGTAAACTGGTGTGGCCAGTATGGAAAACCATATGGAGATTCCTCAAAATTTAAAAATAGAACTATAATATTATCCAGCAATTCCACTCCTGGATATTCTATCAAAGAAAATGAAAACACTAATTAGAAAAGATATATGTTCATTGCATCATTATTTACAATAGCCCAGATATAAAAACAACCTAAGTATCCATCAATAGATGAACGAATAAAGAAGATGTGAGAATATCACTCAGCCATACAAAATAATGAATACTTGTCATTTGTGACATGGATGGACCCAGAGGGCATTATGCTAAGTGAAATAAGTCAGACAGAGAAAGAGAAATACTGTATGATTTTACTTATATTTGGACTCTAAAATCAAAACAAATGAACAAACATAAAAAAGAAACAGAGTTATAGATACAGAGAACAAAGAAATGGTTGCCAGAGGTGATGAGGGAGGAAAGAAATAGGTGAGGGAGATTAAGAGGCACAAACTTCCAGCTGCAAAATAAATGAGTCATGGTTATGAAATGTCTAGTGTGGTGAATATAGTCAATAGCTATGTAATATCTTTGGATGGTGACATATCATAAGTAGACTTATAGTGATCATTTTTAAATGTGCAGAAAGATTGAATCTCTATGTTGTGTAACAGGAACTAGCATAGTGTTGTAGGTCAATTCTATTTCAAAAACAAAACAAACTCATAGAAAAAGAAATCATATTTGTGGTTACCAGAGGTAAGGGGTGGGGAGAGGGGGAATCAGATGATGACAGTTAATAGGTACAAACTTCCAGTTAAAGATAAATAAGTACTAGGGATGTACCGTACAACATGATAAATATAACACTGTTGTATGTTATATGTGAAAGTTGTTGAGATTAAATCTTAACAGTTCTCATCACAAGGACATTTTTTCTATTTCTTTAATGTTGTATCTATATAAGATGATGGATGTTCACTAAACTTATTGTGAGAATCATTTCATGATGTATCTAAGTCAAATAATTTTTCTGTGTACTATCAACGTAACAGTGCTTTATGTCAATTATACCTCAATAAAACTGGAAGAAAAGAAAAGATAATATGGAATTTCTGTCGATGGCTCAGTGTAGAAAATTAAAATATAATAAGGGTTTTGATACTTATTTCCTCTAATGGTGTGTTGCAGCTGTGAAGTTTTAAAACCTGTAACTAGCATTTTAATTAATGTGAGAAATAGGATGTAACCATTTCTAGACTAGTCTGTAGCTCTTCCAGTTTTAGAAAGGATGTTTATTCTGCAATAAACTTTTTGAAAGTCCTTTTCAAACACCTAACTCATGGAATTGACATCTTGCAAAATGTCACTTCATCCTGGCATTTCTATCCAATGACAAGACAATTTTCATGTTGATAAAAGATGGAGGAACTCCTTTCTGATTGTTGACTCAATTGTTGGTGATCTAACATGAGTTTTAGTGTATACAGTTAACACCATCAGGCTCCATTCCATCGCCTAAACCTACTGCCTGTAGAAGATGGCTGCCTCATTAGAATCACAAAGTTGAGCCAAGGGTCTCTGGGCTACACTGAGCAAGTCCAATCCCTTCTTCTCCACAAACCTGTGCCCTACTTTTAGAGAATATAATTTTCACCTTAATAGAGGAAGCCAGCATTCGAAAGAATTTTGTCTAGAATGGGTAATACTCAGAGATTACAATGGCTCTCTTAACCCCAAGAGAACTGTTCATTTAAAGGGTCAGGATCTCAAAAGGATTAAATGGGCTAAAGAATATAAGAATGCTTTATAAAGTACAGATTTTACATGAAAAAAGAACGAATGGACACATTCCATTTGGACATCACTGTTACGGAAATCCTGCTGGGGCTCGAAGGGATTGCCTAAGTGTCCCCTCTACGAAGAAGCTTACAGTGAGGCCCAGGACTTAACTCTCTTTTCTGCTAACCTACAGAACCACAATTTGACATTTCACATACATACCCTGTCACACGGCATGCCTATTTTGTCTCAGACCCTTGCGGGCAAGTATCATGTATCCCCACAAAATAAGCACTGGATGCATTTGTTGATCAAGGGATCAAGAAGAGATACATTTGTTGGACAGGGAATTCTTAGACAGTCACATCTGATGCATACATGTTCTTGCAGCCCATCTCACTTCCGCTTTTAGACTTGCTGACACCAACATCCCAGGGTAGCTGTGAGCAAAACATTCGATAATGCATGTGGAAATTTGTTGTAGGCTGTAAACTGCAAACTGACTGCAAAAGATTAATGTTGCAGGATTACAATCAAAAGTCCAAAAAGGAATATGTCTATAAGATGAATTTAGATGATCCATCAATCATCAGTTAGACAGAGTAGTATTTCTTTCTTCCAGATGAGAAGTGGTGAGGTAGAATACAGTATGCTCTGGGATTCAGAAAATCTGGGTTCAAATTCTGGATTGGCCATTGGCTTTGTGTCTAGTCTTCAGGTTTTTTTTCTTTCTAAATTCTCTTGTTTCTACAGGTAAACAAAATGTAACATTTAGCTTTCAGTCCTTTCATTTGCACAGTGTCAGGGAAAACAATGGAAGAATATTCCATAGGAAATCCACCAACTTTTTTCACTTTTATTAGAGTGGAGGGGAAAAAAACCAATTTATTAATAAGCTCTCTCTGATTCCAGTCTTGTTACAGGAGATAGGGAGAAGGGGAACATTTCATGAATAAGCCATCACACAAAATAAGTGATGATAATAAGTGATAATAAGTGATGATGCTTAGAAAATGCCAGTTTCTCAAACTTAAACATGGTCTTTCATTCTGAAATTCTTCTGATATTGAATTCTCCCTATTAACATAGATAATTCCAAAATTATTTTTATCAGAGCCCTTACTAGGTATGTGGCAGGAGATACTTGGCAATGGAACAAGAATGAAAAGTTCAATGTAAAGAATCTCAATTTAATCTAAGGAGAAATTTCATGAGTAAATTACACAAACATTACCTGGTATAGGAGCTTAGGGGAGGGATGACATTTCAAACTGAAATGCCCAGAGAAAGCTTTACAGAAGATTTTGATACATGTGAGAATGTATGAAAGAATGTGAAAAGGACATCGATTAGGGGATGCCAAGAGTAAAAGTGCAAAGGTGAGAACATACAAAGGACGTTTTTCTGACAGTGAGTAAAACCGCCAGATTGCAGAAGAAGGTCAGATAAGGTGGTGGTGGGAGATAAGGCTTGAAAAACAGGTTAGCCCTAACTGGGGATGACATTGAATGACATTGAATGGGTGAACTTCAAAGGAATTTATCCTTTAGGCAATAGGAACAGATTCAAAACTTTTTAAAAAGACAGTAATGGATTGAAATGTTTTAACTCTAAAGGTTTCCATCATTCATCAGAATGAGCTTAAAGAGGAGAGAGTGACAACAAGCAGAAAAATTAACACATTTTTTTCCCAAAGGCCAGGTCTGCATTGACAAAGTCCTGAACCGGGTGGGTGGCACCGGAATTGAAAGAAAGGCCGAGAAGCAAAACACTGGGAAGGGAGAATTGTCTGGGGAGGAGCAACAAGTGAGAGAAACAAGACACAAATGTCTGTGAGGTTTTAGGGCTGGGAAATTAAGCAAGTTGGTGGTACTCTTACAAAGAAGAGAAAGTGCAGGGAAGCAGGCATGTTTCGAGGAGGCTAAGCAGGTCTTCAGTTTTTTAGACAGTGAATTTGGATAGTGGAAAGAGAGTTTAGGAGGAGGTAAGTATTGGTAGAAGTGCCAGGGGGTGATCATCTTTGTCAGAGAGTAAATGTCAAGGGAATGGTGTTATCCAGGGTTGAGAACAGGAGACTAGTCAGACCTGCTTTGCACTCACTAATGTGTGAACTTGGCCTGGAGCAGGATTCTGGGGGGAGACCTGCTGGCTTTATCTCTCAGTCCTGCCACGTGCTGATTGCCATGACCTCAGGCAAGTTACTTAATCAGCTGTGCCTCGGTTTCCTCTCCTGTAAAAATAGACAATAATAGTGTCCACCTTCAGGACTAAGGAAACAAGTCTATGTAAAGTGTTTGGGACACACTAAGCTGTTTTTATTGCCTTTGTTAAGCTATTTTTATTACTTTTGTTAAGGCTTGTTTTTCTGATGTGCAAAATTAGGATTGTAATAGTACTTATTTATGGTCAGACTGTGAGAATTAAATAAGAAAAATGTACGCAAAGCTCTGGGCAAAATGACTAGTCTATAGCAGGAGCTCACTTTGAATAACTACTTAATGTGATCACTGAAGAAATATCTATTATATGCCCACTACGCACCAGGCACTTTCCTGGTAACTTCGGGTGTGTCAGTGAAGGAAAGTGACAAGACACTCGCATCCTAGCAGGGAGAGACAGGCATGGAACAAATGGTAATATAATGCTGTGGGCAAAAAGCAAAGCAGGTCCAGGACATTAAGAAGAATGTGAGTTGGCTTAGTCAGGGTGGTGAAGAAATGTCTCCCTGAAGAGGTGACTTTTGAGCAGAGCTTTAGCTGAATAAAATGAGAAACCCAAGCAGGAATCTGAGGGGAACAGTTTCTGGACCCAGTCAACCACTCCTGTGCCCTGTCTCTTCAGGCAGATGCCTGCTGGGACACCGAGGAGGGAGAGGGGGGAGGTGAGGTCTAGTGAGGGCAGGTTTTAGAGAAGAGTGCAGTCCAACAGAAGTAAAATGCAAGCTATATATGCAATGTTAACTTTTCTAGCAGCTACATTTTTAAAAAGTATAAAGAAATGGGTGAAATTAACCCATTTATCCAACACATCATTCCAACACAAAATCACTGTAAGAAGTATTATCCAGAAATGTATATTCTCCTCCCTCCCTCCCTTCCTTCCTTTCTTTTCTCCTTCTTTTCTTTCTCTTTGAAAGCTGGTGGGCATTTTCCACTTACAGCATATCTCGATTCAGACCAGCCAAATTTCAAGTGCTCAGTTGCCAAATATGGCCATGGCTACCATCCTGTATGGTGCAAATGTAGAACACAGAGCGTTGTAGTTCATGGAAAGGAATTTGGATTTTATTGTAAATGGAATAGGAAGCCATTGGAGGGTTGAGAGCTGGGGAAAGTGTGTGTGTGTGGGGGTGTGAGGTAACAAGATCTGATCTAATCTTTAAATTGTCACACAATAGATGTCTCATTAAGGATGAATCCTGTTTTATACACTTGGTTAAAGGAGAAATATCTCCCTGATTTATTTCTTTAAGATCAAATTAAATCGAGTTCCAAACTCCATCTACTAGGTTGACAAGAAATGCATTCCTAAACATGATTGTGATTTCTCTTCCCTCTTTTTTTTTTTTTTACATTTTTAACCAATTAATGAATTCAGCGTTTTCGTGATGGTGAGCATAGTTATGCAGTTCCAAAGCACTGGAGACCCTTCCAATCTTAATCCACCCTGGCTGTTATTGAGATGCCCATTTTCAGAGCCCAGATACTCCCAGGAAATTGTGGCTTCCATGCCATCCACAGCACAGGCTCTTGGCAGAGAGGGAGTTCCGTACCTGGTGCCTTGCCCTCTTAGTGCCCCTAGTAGCGGTCTTGTCACACTTCCCAGGTAGTTCTTAAATTTATGAGATATACTGATTTCCCTCTCCTTCCCAGACCTGGGGACAAGTTTTTTCCCATTTTTCTTGTGTCCTTCCTTTCCCCTCCTCAAAGAATACCTAGTAGATCTTTTCAATCACTCAGATTTCAAAAGAGACAGGAAGATGGGCTGCCTTCAGCAGCTCTGGCTCTCCCACTGCCTGCTTTTCGAAGTCTCTGAAGCAAAGAATTTGAATGAGCGTGACTGTCTGCTCAGAACAAATGAATGAGAAATAAAGGGGAACAAATGTGAATTATACCTCAGTGAATTACCCTGCCATACTAGCTATTATTATTGTGTAGAAAACCTTGTATTGGTTGTTCAAAAAACGTCTCTAAGTCTCTAAGTGGGATAGTTTCACATCAACCAGATATGTGATCTACGTGTGGCTCTGCAAAAGCATAAAAAACAAAGAAGTGGTTTCTAAATGATTTATTCATGTCTAATTTTCATGGCTAAGATCTTGCTACTGAAAGTGAGATCCCCAAAACAACAGCATTGGCATTCCTTGTTAAATGCAGAATCCCAGGCATGATCACAGTCCTACAAATCAGAAGTTACCTTCTAACAAGATCCCCCAGTTGAGTGATGTGCATGGTCAAGCGTGGGAAGCCGTAATCTAAGACTTGGTGGCTCTAATTTGGAGCTTACTTTTGTGTTCAGCCAGTGGCTCTTCCCGATAAATTAATTCCTGACAAATTAATTCATCAAAGGTCATAACCAGTTGCCTGTGTTAGGTGCTGAGCTTAGAGACTGTGGGAATGCAGAGCAGTGTAAGACAGTCTTTGCTTTCAAGGAGCTCATGGTCTAGTTGGAAAGATAAGGTACAAACACATGAAAAGTGAATAAGGTTCTAACAGAGGAGGGACAATAGCAGATCAATGGTAGTTTATAATAGCCAGGTGCTTAAGGGATAGAAAGGTAAGATTTCAGCCAAGTCTGAAAGATGGGAAGGATATATTGCTCCAAATTATAGAACTTTATTCTCTTTGAATCTATGGTCGTAGGAAGAATAATAGGGAGAAAAAGAAAGTTCCCTTTAATGAAGTATAAGCCAAAGGCAGAGCACACTTCTGAGAAAACCAATGCAGTGCCTGTGTCTTACTTTATACACAAACCCAAGCATAGCATTAGACAGACTCCAGAAGGTGACAGTTTGCTGCCAGCTTTCTCTTTTCCTTGAGGCATGTTTGGTGGCAGAGTGCTGAAGAGAAATAGCCCGCAAGACATCCTTATAAGTAGCAGCCATGTGTCCCTGCAAATGGGAGGCACATCTCAAACTTCAGGCGACACCCATTGTTTCCAACCAATGTAGGTAGTTTGCAGAGGTGTGAAATTGAAAAGGCCCTGAATATACATATCATATTCTTCTTAAGCTGAAATCTTCTACTTACTTCAACAGAAAAATCCTGAGAGGCATGCAGGACACCTTTCTCTTTAATTAAATTGTTCAGAGGTGCAAGGGATTATAGGCATTTGTGATCTCAGTAAGTGTCCTGAGGTTGGAACCACACAACAGACCAGAAAAAAGAGAAGCTATAGTCTGCCCATTCATGCTCTTCATCCTCCTTCAATATTAATAAAATGTAATGGAGAGTCCCTACGTTTTGTTGAACTCATAATTGAGTTTTAGCATTTTAATGATTATTCTTTATGATTTGTAGGGGCCACATGGCCCATAATGCACAATTAGAGGTAAGATGCCCTTTCCAAGGTCATTGGCTCTATACAACTTTTGTAAATATGACTGGTACATTACCCTTTTATTATTCAATTAGCTTCGGCAATCAGGAACTTAAGACATAATTGGATCACGTCAAGTACAGTTACACTACGCATGAATCCAAGAAAAGAATGTGATGAGTACACCACACGTTTAATTCAGGGTTCTCTAATTGTTTTATCCTAAAATACAGTTCCTCTCGTCTCACTGGAACCCACACACTAAATTAAGGACTTCTGGCTGCCAGAATTCATTTGTGTTCTTGGATTTTCACTTTGAAAACTTCCAAAGGAGACAAGGAA